>NC_141004.1:6319631-6522131 GCF_052327205.1 Somniosus microcephalus
AGCAGGAGGAGCGAGGCTGAAGGGACTGAATAAGGAGGAGGCGATTAAGCTGAAGGTTAAGAGGAATTCTTTTGGTAGATAACAGCAATCCAGAAGTAATGAGGTCTCTACATAGTCCAACAGTCCCTGGGGACATGTGAAAGGAGGGAGAGCAGGAAGCAGGAAAGGGTCAAACCTTTAACGCCAGTGAGACATTGATCTGTGGGCTCTTTAAGGGCAACATTGAGCAGAAGCCTCATAAGAGAAGGGGAAAGCGGATGTGTTAAATGAATCGTTGATGGTTGAAGCCTGAATTGCTGATCTAGCTGAGCATTCTGGAGATCAGTGAAGCTTTATGTGAGGACACTGGAAGCAGAGAATGTTTAGCATGGATAGTGGTGAGAAAGGTTTGAGGGGGACACCAGAGGCCATTGCGCAGGGGGTAAAAGGCAAAGAGAAAGAGTGGCTTTCAAAGCCTGGCCCCAGGTTTGGGGCAGTGGGGATGTCACGTGCACTAGATTGAGATCTGAGAGTCATTCTTTCCCTGTCAGAGATTGGGAAAAAACCTCAGAGTTCTGTTGTCCTGGAATTTTTACCTCTGTACACAGAGTGTGCATGGTCTGCCAGCTGCCAGGGTTCAATGCGCTGTTTCCTTCTCTCTCCCATTCATGCGGATTGATACTGAGCCGCGCGAACTGGAATGCTCCAAGTTTGACCCTTGCTGCCTGAGCTGCATTAGCTGATCTCACAGTTCAGGGTGCTTCAGTGTCATCCCAGTAAGGAAGGAAAACCAATCAGCCAGGATTCCTGATCATTATCCAGTGACGGACACGGTTGTGCGTGTGTGGGCAGGGTGCAGGCTCTGGCTCCGGTTGAACCGTGATGCGCGTCCCATGTGCAAATGGCCCACCGCCATTCACTGTCTGGGCCCTGGCAGGAACAATGTTGCTTGGATGAGGTCGCCTCAGCCCGCTGAGCCTCCCCTCCCCCCCCAGTGAGAGCCAGCGGCTTCAGGAGATTCAGATTGGAACTTTAGCGATTTAACAGCTGTAACCTACAATTCTGTGACATATTTTGTTCCCGCTCTTCACAGCAATCGAAAACCTTGCCGACCGAGCTCTTCAAATCCGCAAAGTTCTCCTGGCCTTGCCAAAACCCACCATCATCATGATGCGCTACTTGTTTGGATTCCTCAGTCAGTGAGTATTACCGGGAGTGTAGAGGGAGCTTTACTCTGTATCTAACCCGTGCTGTACCTGCCCTGGGAGTGTTTGATGGGACAGTGTAGAGGGAGCTTTACTCTGTATCTAACCCGTGCTGTACCAGCCCTGGGAGTGGTTGATGGGACAGTGTAGAGGGAGCTTTACTCTGTATCTAACCCGTGCTGTACCTGCCCTGGGAGTGTTTGATGGGACAGTGTAGAGGGAGCTTTACTCTGTATTTAACCTGTGCTGTACCTGCCCTGGGAGTGTTTGATGGGACAGTGTAGAGGGAGCTTTACTCTGTATCTAACCCGTGCTGTACCTGCCCTGGGAGTGTTTGATGGGACAGTGTAGAGGGAGCTTTACTCTGTATTTAACCCGTGCTGTACCTGCCCTGGGAGTGTTTGATGGGACAGTGTAGAGGGAGCTTTACTCTGTATCTAACCCGTGCTGTACCTGCCCTGGGAGAGTTTGATGGGACAGTGTAGAGGGAGCTTTACTCTGTATCTAACCCGTGCTGTACCTGCCCTGGGAGTGTTTGATGGGACAGTGTAGAGGGAGCTTTACTCTGTATCTAACCCATGCTGTACCTGCCCTGGGAGTGTTTGATGGGACAGTGTAGAGGGAGCTTTACTCTGTATCTAACCCGTGCTGTACCTGCCCTGGGAGTGTTTGACGGGACAGTGTAGAGGGAGCTTTACTCTGTATCTAACCCGTGCTGTACCTGCCCTGGGAGAGTTTGATGGGACAGTGTAGAGGGAGCTTTACTCTGTATCTAACCCATGCTGTACCTGCCCTGGGAGTGTTTGATGGGACAGTGTAGAGGGAGCTTTACTCTGTATCTAACCCGTGCTGTACCTGCCCTGGGAGTGTTTGATGGGACAGTGTTCCATTCCCCAGCAGTTTTCCCGCATAAAGAAAAATCCTTTTAAAATAGCTGGAATTGGTGCCATGTCTTTCTGCACCCTCTCAGTGAGGCCAGATGTGTTGCACACACGGTAACGCTGGCATCTCTGGCACCGTCGGAGAGCTGGAACTGAAATCAGAAGCAGCTGAACAAATTTGAGAGTCGCTCACAACTCGTAGCCGGTGTGTGAATTCCTGCACGTGTGGCAATCTCTACCAGAGAGGGATAGGTTGCAATGCCCCTCTCTGTCCCTGCCCCCCCCTCCCCATCCACTCCTCTCATATTCAGCAGTTGACTTTATTGATGGAGTGATTTCATTTTAAAAGGGAACAAACCTTTTCTGTGTTTTTTTTTTCCTGTGAAGCTTGTCCCAGTTCAGTGAGGAAAACATGATGGACCCGTACAACCTGGCCATCTGCTTCGGGCCCACCCTGATGTCAGTGCCCGAGGGCCACGACCAGGTGTCCTGCCAGGCCCATGTCAACGAGCTGATAAAGTCCATCATTCTGCACCATGACACTATCCTCCCAGGACAGAAGGAGCTGGAAGGCCCCGTGTATGACAGGGGGATGACGGCAGAGGATTACTGGTGAGTCTTTGGCCCTCAGATGGTTTGGAAATCCCCTTGCCTGGGCTCCTCAGTCAGTGTGTAACTGAGCAAAACAGGAGCAGGAAGTTCCCAGGCTCGATCACCAGTCTCTGCCGAGTTCGACCGGAGCTGGTGCTACAGTTAGTCTGCGTGCCGGGCGGAAATTCGCCAGCTTTGCCGCTCCTGATCACTGGCTCATGACCGCTGGGGAACGTGTACATGAATGGGACATCAGGTGAATCAAGGCCCTGATTCTAACCCCGTCCAGTGCGAATGCTGTGTGGGAGGGGTTCAAATTAAAATATTCTACCCCCCAGCACCAAACCGCTGCCTACCCGGACTTTACATTTTTACAGCCTCAAATCAGGCCACTGATGAGGCAGGCTGAGGCCTTGTTAACATTCGAAAGTCGCGACCTGATGGCACCATTGTCACCACGACATAGAATTAGCTGCATGTCGGGGGTGTCCCACGCTGACTCCTGCCTGGCAACAGACCCCAGGCAAGAGGCACTGACTGGCCAAGGTAGGCATTAAAGATCTGCTCTTTTTCCCCCCCCCCCCCAACCCCCACCACACCACCCCCGCAGGAGTCCTTGTGCCTTCTCCATCCCCCCCACCACACCACCCCCGCAGGAGTCCTTGTGCCTCCTCCACCCCACCCCCACCCCCCTTCCCGGACCCCTCAAGGAGTTCTTGGGCCTCCCCAGCCCCAGCCTCCTCACCCGCTCCCACTCCCAGCCCGATCTCGCTGATCTCCTGCAAAACTCTCCTTCCACTGACTGCCTGGCACCGTCCCCAGCAGCGGCCTCCTGCCGGCCAGGCAGTTAATCTGGCCGGGTGTCAGGCAAGGGTCGGTGAAGAGTTTTTAAGATCGGCAGGGCCTCCACGTCCCTGGACTTGGCGGGTTCCTCGCCCGCGAACGGGTTCCCCGCACCCGCCCCATCCTCCCCTTAATCTCACGGCCAAGGCGTCAACACACACACACACATGAAAGGAGTGTTTGAGATATATTTTCAACTAATTTTGAAGTGCCTTTATTTTTCAGTGAGAGCCCTCATGGGGACCCTGCCTCCGTCGAAGATGTTGTGCAGGATATTGGAACGGAACCTCACACCAGTGAAGACGGTACGTTGCCGGCCGTTCTCTTTATACTCGGATCCACGATGGAAGAGTAAGGGTGCTGGGGGAGGAAGGGGAGGGAAAGGGCAAGGCATGTTGGAGCACCAAGGAGGTCCACTCAAGAGGTTGGACACTGTGGTTTTTCCTGGTGTAACCAGTGCCAAGCAGTAAGGCGAGCACGCCCTGGGCCATTTACCATATCTCGCCAAGGCAGCCTGTTTGCGATTGCCCAGGATGCTTGACAGAAATGTAATTTTAAAAAACCACCTAGAAGGACAAGGGCAGCAGGCACACGGGAACACCATTCCCTCCAGGTTCCCCTCACACACGGCGATATATTCCCAAGTCACACACGGCGATATATTCCCAAGTCACACGCCATCCTGACTTGGAAATATATCGGCCATTCTTTCATCGTCGCTGGGTCAAAATCCTGGAACTCCCTCCCTAACAGCACTGTGGGAGCACCTTCACCACACGGACTGCAGCGGTTCAAGAAGGCGGCTCACCACCACCCTCTCGAGGGCAACTCGGGATGGGCAATAAATGCCGGCCTTGCCAGTGACGCCCACATCCCAGGAACAAAATATAAGTATGAAATATAATACAGATGGAAAATGTACTGGATGATATTTGCAGGGGGTCCCTGGGAGTGACAGTATTTGCAGGGGGTCCCTGGGAGTGACGGTATTTGCAGGGGGTCCCTGGGAGTGACGGTATTTGCAGGGGGTCCCTGGGAGTGACAGTATTTGCAGGGGGTCCTCGGGAGTGACAGTATTTGCAGGGGGTCCCTGGGAGTGACGGTATTTGCAGGGGGTCCCTGGGAGTGACGGTATTTGCAGGGGGTCCCTGGGAGTGACGGTATTTGCAGGGGGTCCCCGGGAGTGACGGTATTTGCAGGGGGTCCCCGGGAGTGACGGTATTTGCAGGGGGTCCCCGGGAGTGACGGTATTTGCAGGGGGTCCCTGGGAGTGACGGTATTTGCAGGGGGTCCCTGGGAGTGACGGTATTTGCAGGGGGTCCCTGGGAGTGACGGTATTTGCAGGGGGTCCCTGGGAGTGACGGTATTTGCAGGGGGTCCTCGGGAGTGACGGTATTTGCAGGGGGTCCTCGGGAGTGACGGTATTTGCAGGGGGTCCTCGGGAGTGACGGTATTTGCAGGGGGTCCTCGGGAGTGACGGTATTTGCAGGGGTTCCCTGGGAGTGACGGTATTTGCAGGGGGTCCCTGGGAGTGACGGTATTTGCAGGGGGTCCCTGGGAGTGACGGTATTTGCAGGGGGTCCCTGGGAGTGACGGTATTTGCAGGGGGTCCCTGGGAGTGACGGTATTTGCAGGGGGTCCCTGGGAGTGACGGTATTTGCAGGGGGTCCTCGGGAGTGACAATATTTGCAGGGGGTCCTCGGGAGTGACAATATTTGCAGGGGGTCCCTGGGAGTGACAGTATTTGCAGAAGGTCCCTGGGAGTGACAGTATTTGCAGAAGGTCCCTGGGAGTGACAGTATTTGCAGGGGGTCCTCGGGAGTGACGGTATTTGCAGGGGGTCCCTGGGAGTGACAGTATTTGCAGGGGGTCCTCGGGAGTGACAGTATTTGCAGGGGGTCCTCGGGAGTAACAGTATTTGCTGGGGATTTGCCACACAGGCAGGTTTGCAAACCATTGGTCTAATCCGCTACGGCAGGGTATTGAACTGTGCTGGGCATCACAACCTACCCTGCTCCTGCCCACACCTGCCATTCACATGTGCTCACTTCCCAGTCTGAGACACTGTGATCAGGCAGTTTATCCCCATCCCACCCCCTAAATAGCGACATTGAGACCAGTTGCCACTCCACTCCTATTGATCCCTTTCTGTCTGCCATGCACCGTGAAATTTTCTCCTGCAAAACTCTCCTTCCACAGATGTGCTGCAGATGTCCTTCTCTCTCTCACTGCCTGTTCCATTTTCTTTAGCGAGGGGGTAGTGCCCACAGGGTGCCTTTTCCCCATGTGTAGACCTGGGTCTGCGGGAGAGGAGGGGCTGTCGACCGGAATGGCTCAGTTCCTGACCAGGCTAAATCACGCAGCATAAACAGGATGACACCAGTGCTGTGTGAATGTTTGAGAACTCCGTAATATCCCTCTCGCTCTCTGTGCTCAGCACTGGCTCAGTAGAACTGAGGGAACAGACCGCATGCCATTTCTAAATCTAAATAAACTGCAGTTTCTGGCAACAGAGAGTGGAGTTAGTCAGATTCACAGCCTCTGTTTATTTACACGGCTCCTGTATCTAATGCCGTTAAATGATCCCCTTGTTTTGTGCATGGACTCAATGTGTGATTTAGCCACATCTCCCAGAGCAGTTCACTGTCCAATGGCCCAGTCCTGAGATAACACACAAACAATTCAACCTGTGTTATCAGAGGTCCATAGAAGTTTACAGCACACGAGGAGGCCATTCGGCCCATCGTGCCTCTGCCAGCACTTCGCTGGAGCAATCCCAAACTGATCCCACCGCTCCGTGCTCTCTCTGCAACAGAGGTTCCAAACTGGGAGGTGGTGGAGGACGGGGTGCAGTGAGAAGGACGCTGGGCATGGTGGCTGGAAAATTCCTCGGATCCGCTCCCTCTTTGCCTCCGTTACCACGGCCCTTCCAGAGAGACAGGAGCCAATCCGAGGGATTCCCCGGCCTGTGAGCTCTAATGATAGGATTGGACTTCATATTAAAACCCAAAGTGTAAGGGAGCAGAATGAAAATAGCTAAAGGAACTCTTCCACCCACCGCCCCAAAAGGCTGTGGATGCTGGGGATCAGTTGGAGCTTTCAAGACTGAGATTGGTAGATTTTTGTTAAGTAAGGGTTTCGAGGGATACGGAGCAAAAGTGGGTCAATGGAGTTGAGGTGCAGATCAGCCATGACCTGATTGAATGGCGGAACAGGGTCATTGTTCCCTGTAATTGTTTTTGGCCCTGTGCGGCTCCTCGAAGGGGCTGCGTGCACCATTCAAAATACCGCGAATGCGCGGTTTTTAGATTGAAAAGACGGCTGTGGGGAATCCCTGGCTGTGCAGCTTACAAGGAACATTGAGCAGGGTTGAGGGGCTGAAGGGCCTCCTCCTGTTCCTAATGTCCCTATGACCCTGAATCATTCCCTCGATTTTTGTTGGGAATTTCTGGCTGCGTTTGCCTACATTCGGGTGAGAGAGGGTTAAAAGAAATGCGTGCCCTACCCCTTGAATGAGAAGCACATTAAACCAAGCAGAGGCCACTCACTGAAGACATAAAAAAAAATTGATGTGTTCCATAATAACAAAGGGGAAAGACTTCAAACACAGGCTGTCAGCGGGAGGAGTTTATTGGCGCATTAAGTGGGGGTGTGTGGAAATCAGCCGCCTTCAGACATGAAGCTTTTCAATGGAACTGAGCCAAAAACCAAGGGCTTTGGGTTCAGGCTGCTGCACACACGGGGAAGGGCTTTAGTTTGTGCTTCAATTTGAATCTGTTTTTCCGGGGGTGATCTTACAATAGGACAGCACCTCTGGTGACGCAGTGCCCCCTCAGTACTGCATGTTTTAATTCTCAGCCTTGGTTATGGGCTCGTAAAGTGAACATAAGAACATAAGAAATAGGAGCAGGAGTAGGCCAATCGGCCCCTCGAGCCTGCTCCGCCATTCAATAAGATCATGGCTGATCTGATCCTAACCGCCAATCCACTATCACAGAACCATCTCCTGAATCTAACAGAATTAGACACACGAAATAGGAGCAGGATCAGGCTACACAGCCCCTGGGCCCGCTCCGCTACCCACAGGACCATGACCGATCCGAACCTAGACTCATGTCCAAATTCCTGCCCGCTCCCCATAACCCTTAATTCCCTTTACTTCTAGGAAACTGTCTATTTCTGTTTTAAATTTATGTAATGATGTAGCTTCTACAGCTTTTTGGGGCAGCATATTCCATGGACCTACCACCCTCTGAGTGAACTAGTTCCTCCTCATCTCAGTTTTGAAAGAGCAGCCCCTTATTCTAAGACTATGCCCCCTAGTTCTAGTTTCACCCATCATCGGGAACATCCTCCCCGCATCCACCCGATCCAACCCCTTCACAATCTTATATGTTTCAATAAGATCGCCTCTCATTCTTCTGAACTCCAATGAATAGAGTCCCAATCTACTCAACCTCTCCTCATATGTCCATCCCCTCATCCCCGGGATTAACCGAGTGAACCTTCTTTGTACTGACTCGAGAGCAAGTATGTCTTTTCTTAAGTATGGACACCAAAACTGTATGCAGTATTCCAGGTGCGGCCTCACCAATACCTTGTACAACTGAAGCAATACCTCCCTATTTTTATATTCTATCCCCCTAGCAATGAAAGCCAACATTCCATTGGCCTTCTTAATCACTTGCTGCACCTGCATATTAACCTTTTGAGTTTCGTGCACCAGGACCCCCAGATCCCTTTGTACTTCAGTACTTTCCAGTTTCTTGCCATTAAGATAATAACTTGCTCTACGATTTTTCCTGCCAAAGTGCATAACCTCACACTTTCCAGTATCCAGAATCTGGACTGCGACCAGAGAATTGCAGATCAGTTGTTGAATGAAGTCGATGGGTATTATGGGAAATGGCAGGATGGCAGAGGAGCGATTGAGCGGTGACGGTGCATCCTAATGGCCTAAACCTGCTGCTGTAACCTGTGGTTTATCAGTGCTCCCCGACCCAGAGACAGTGCGATCGCTTTGCCAGCACGTGTCAGTGTGACTGTACTATAGGCGTGATCCTGCAATGGGGAGTGCAACTTGGGAAATCCGGACTGTGCGACCACGATTTGCACACTGAGCTGGGAGCACGGGATCACTTTGTACATACAAATGTCACCCGCACTTTCATTTGGTTGTTCTTCTCATCATCACAATTCTTCCAGAGAGCTCCTGGTCCAGAGCCCGGGAGATAGCGACCTATATGCTAAAGGATAAGGGATTACTGGGCATGGGAAGGACTTTCTTTAATTGAGGCGAATAAGTGAAACATAGAAACATAGAAGATAGGAGCAGGAGTAGGCCATTCGACCCCTCGAGCCTGCTCCGCCATTCAATGCGATCATGGCTGATCATCCAAATTCAGTACCCGGTCCCTGCTTTCTCCCCATATCCCTTGATCCCATTAGCCTTAAGAAATATATCCAACTCCTTCTTGAATATATTTAATGAATTGGCAAAATTGCCTTCTGTGGTAGAGAATTCCACAGGTTCACCACTCTCTGGGTGAAGAAATTCCTCCTCATTTCTGTCCTAAATGGCTTACCCCTTATCCTTAGACTATGACCCCTGGTTCTGGACTCCCCAACCATTGGGAACATCTTTCCTGCATCTAGTCTGTCCAGTCCTGTTAGAATTTTATAAGTTTCAATGAGATCCCCTCTCATTCTTCTAAACTCCAGCGAGCATAAGCCCAATCGACCCAATCTCTCCTCATACGTCAGTCCTGCCATCCCAGGTATCAGTCTGGTGAACCTTCGCTGCACTCCCTCCATGGCAAGAACATCCTTCCTCAGATAAGGTGACCAAAACTGCACACAATACTCAAGGTGTGGTCTCACCAAGGCCCTGTACAACTGCAGCAAGACATCCTTGTTCCTGTACTCAAACCCTCTCGCTACGAAGGCCAACATACCATTTGCCTTCTTAACCGCCTGCTAAAGGGCCAGTAGCACCATGGCAGGACAGGCCGAAGTCAGAGAGAAGGTAAGGATAATAAAGATGGGGTGGTTACAAGACGAGGAAGGGAAGGCCGAGCGAGGTGAGGACTTCCCAAGTTTAGGGGTGAGAGGAGGGAGTTGGAGTCGGAGGCAGTATGACTAAGCCTTGATTGCAGCCTACCTCCACCTCTAACATCGCCCATCTCCACCCCCGCCTCAACCCACCTGCTATTGAAACCCTCATCCATGCCTTTGTAACCTCTAGACTTGACTATTCCAATGCACTCCTGGCCGGCCTCTCACCTGCCACCCTACGTAAACTTGAGCTTATCCAAAACTCTGCTGCCCGTGTCCTAACTCACACCCAGTCCCGTTCACCCATCACCCCCTGTGCTCACTGCCCCATGTCCTAACTCGCACCCAGTCCCGTTCACCCATCACCCTCTGTGCTCACTGCCCCGTGTCCTGACTCACACCCAGTCCCGTTCACCCATCACCCCCTGTGCTCACTGCCCCGTGTCCTGACTCTCACCCAGTCCCGTTCACCCATCACCCCCTGTGCTCACTGCCCCATGTCCTAACTCGCACCCAGTCCCGTTCATCCATCACCCCCTGTGCTCACTGCCCCATGTCCTAACTCGCACCCAGTCCCGTTCACCCATCACCCCCTGTGCTCACTGCCCCGTGTCCTGACTCACACCCAGTCCCGTTCACCCATCACCCCCTGTGCTCACTGCCCCATGTCCTAACTCGCACCCAGTCCCGTTCACCCATCACCCCCTGTGCTCACTGCCCCGTGTCCTAACTCACACCCAGTCCCGTTCATCCATCACCCCCTGTGCTCACTGCCCCGTGTCCTAACTCACACCCAGTCCCGTTCACCCATCACCCCCTGTGCTCACTGCCCCGTGTCCTAACTCGCACCCAGTCCCGCTCACCCATCACCCCCTGTGCTCACTGCCCCGTGTCCTAACTCGCTCCAAGTCCCGCTCACCCATCACCCCCTGTGCTCACTGCCCCGTGTCCTATCTCACACCCAGTCCCATTCACCCATCACCCCCTGTACTCACTGCCCCGTGTCCTAACTCGCACCCAGTCCCGTTCACCCATCACCCCCTGTGCTCACTGCCCCATGTCCTAACTCACACCCAGTCCCGTTCACCCATCACCCCCTGTGCTCCCGGTCCAGCAACACCTTGATTTTAAAATTCTCATCCTTGTTTTCAAATCCTTCCATGGCCTCGCCCTTCCCTATCTCTGCAACCTCCTCCAGTCCGACAACCCTCCGGGATCTCTGCATTTCTGCAATTCACCCCTGATTTTCATCGCTCCACCATTGGCGGCCGTGCCTTCAGCTGCCTGGGCCCTAAGCTCTAGAATTCCCTCCCTAAACCTCTCCGCCTCTCTTGCCTCCTTTAAGTCACTCCTTAAAACCGACCTCTTTCTCTGTCCTAATATCTCCTGATGTGGCTCGGTGTCAAATTTTGTCTGATTTACGCTCCTGTGAAGCGCCCTGGGCTGTAGAAATGCAAGTTGTTGTTGTACTGGAATATCTGGGACGGTTTACTGTTCCACTCGATCTGCCCCATCCCCCGGAGCCTCTTCCACAACTTGGCCCAGTCCCCGGGTCACAGAAGGAGCTGAGGATATTTGGTATCACAGAGCCATGGGGGGGCTCCTCTGCAGCTGTCCCGTCACAGAAGCCGAGAGGGGGATTCGATCCTGCGAGGCTGTTTCCCTTTTGTTTTAATAAAGCCGCGGTAGTTTCAGAATTATAAATTTTATTCTTGCTGAAAGCCGCCTGGGATTGTTGGAATTCCTTTCTCCATTCTTCCTGCTCTTGGCACTCGGGGTCTCCGGTGGGGGTGGGGGGGTGCGAATCTGTGCGAGTATGTGCTTGCAAGTGTCTGTGATGCTTTGGGTGACTGACTGGCTGCGCAGAGTTGCTCTGTTACACTGTGCTGAGAGCCATGTGATGTTCTGACGTGCAGTTTAGCAGTGCAAACAAGGCGATTTTTCATCTAATTGACCTACCCTGAAGGAAAGGCTGACCTTCCTACAGCATGGTTTGTGTTCTTTAGTTCCTCTCCCGATGCAGACAGTGAATGAGTTACTGTTAGCAGCCCAGTTCCATTCCACATTGTCTAGCCCGTCAGTTGGCAGGGCGGAGATCTGTGTGCAAGTGTGCATGTTGCCAATCTGCAAGCGTTGACTCACCAACAGGAGACTGACCTGTCCAGTGCTTAACTGCGGTGCTCGGAATCGTTGGGGTGCGAGGAATATTCTCGAGGTGATTTTAAACTAAACCGCCCGATGGGAAACTGATGCATTTGAGTACAGGAGTAAAGAAATCTTACTCCAATTATATAGGGTCCTGGTGAGACCACACCTGGAGTATTGTGTACAATTTTGGTCTCCTTACCTAAGGAAGGATACACTTGCCATAGAGGGAGTGCAACGAAGGTTCACCAGATTGATTCCTGGGATGGTGGGACTGTCGTATGAGAAGAGATTGAGTAAACTAGGCCTGTATTCTCTTGAATTCAGAAGAATGAGAGGGGATCTCATTGAAGCATACAAAATTATTACAGGGCTTGGTAGGGTGGATGCTGGGAGAATGTTTCCCTTGGCTGGGGAGTCTAGAACCAGGGGCCACAGCCTCAGGATAAAGGGTAGGCCATTCAGGACTGAGATGAGAAGAAATTTCTTCACACAGAGGGTGGTGAATCTATGGAATTCTCTACCCCAGAGGGCTGTGGAGGCTCAGTCATTGGGTATATTCAAAACAGAAGTCGATAGATTTCTGACTAGTAAGGGCATCAAGGGATATGGCGATAGGGCCGGTGAATGGAGTTGAGGTCGAAGATCAGCCATGATCTCATTGAATGGCGGAGCAGGCTATTCCTTATGTTCAAACAGATCGGCTGCCATTGATTTCAGTGGAATGTAAAGTGGGACAGCGTTTAAATTGGGCAGCCAATCTGATCATGGCAGTTTTCCACCAGGGGCATAGGTTTAAATTAACCCCAAATATTTATAACTATACCTAAAAAATCAATAATCATTTGGCATTTCCTTTTTGCTGTTTGTGGTCGATGCTTATCGTATTTGGTCTTCTGTCGCCATGTGCTGTACAAACCCACAATTCCACACGACAGCGGTTATATTTCGGCTGACTGCCCCCTTGTGAATGCAGCGTGTCAGAAATGATGGCGCTGCTCGGTCTAAGGCGGGATCTCGATGAGCAGCTCAGACAGTGGCTGAGCTGCACAGAGTAGCAAGATCCCGTTGCTGGTCCAAGCCAGGGATGGCATTAGGGGTGCAGAGATTGGCCTCTGCCCCTTTGGCGAGGTAGGAGAGGAATCAGCCAGCGTTCCCACCCACCACCTCACCATCCAGGGTCTCCTGCTTGGAAATACAAGTCCGTGGATGTCGGGTGAAAACAGAATTGATTTCGGCTTTGGTGATGGATATATAGGCCCGTATTTTCCGATGCCTACGGGTGTGTAGGGACATTGGAAATGCCCGTTTCAGCCTGCCCTGGAGAAGGGCCTCTGCGGGCGGAGAGTTCCGCTTTCTGCAGAACCTCCGCCCGCTGAAAACCCTTAGAAATCTTACGTCGGGTAAAAGCAGCGTAAGGCCTGCTTTTACCAGCATAAGAGTTGAAAAAAAGCTTTTTAAAAAAGTTCACTCATTTATAATTTTAAAATACTTTTAGAAAAGGTAAGTTTATTTTTAGCCCCGTAAAAACTTAAATTATTTTTTTCAAAAAATTACATTTTTGTTTAAAATATTTAATTTATTGTGATTTTAACTCATTTAAAAAATGTGATGGTTTTTTTAAAATGTATTTAATGTTTCAGAGTGTTTTTGGGGTGATCTCCATTCATATATTTGACGGGTCTATCTGTCAAAAGTATGAAGGAGGATTCCCTTCTCCTATTGGCTGGCCTGGCCCGGCCCACGTGATCCCGGGGACGCTGCGAACCGCCTGCGCCCCGGGATACCTGGGCCCTGCGCATTCCGACTGTGGAGAGCCCAGGAGCGGAAGTGTCCGGACCTCGGGAGCCCTCGGGTAAGTTCGTAGATTTTTTTTCGATAGGAGGCCTCTGCACGCAGGAAGCCTCCGATCGGAAATTACGGGCCATAGTGTGCCCACACTCTACAGCGCCTTTCACGACCACAGGACGTCCCAAAGCGCTTTACAGCCAATGAACTCCTCTTGAAGTATCGTCACTGTTGTAATACAGGAAATGCGGCAGCCAATTTGCACACAGCAAGGTCCCACAAATAGCAACGTGATAATGATGATAATCTGTTTTTTAGTGATGTTGGTTGAGGGATAAATATTGACCCAGGACAAGTGGCTTAGTCTCGCGCATGGAGATGTTTGCTGGAACCAGGTATCCGGGAGCAGACTGGACCCCATCAAAGGAGGGGAGCGGAGGGGAGAGATTGACAGGGAGACGGACCTATTGAGACACCGGCAGCACCGAACTTTCTGTTTCCAGCAGGGGATTTCCCTCTCTGTCGACACCTTCCCATATCCATGGATTTTACACACATGTAGCTTTCCCCAATGATGTCATCTTTGCATTGACTCTAATGCCGAGGAAAGCCTGTCCAAGAGAGTGAGGGCAGCCAGAAAGAATGTAGGTACAGCCCATCACCAAATGCTGATGTGTGCTGTAATGGAATTCTTTCTGCCAAAATGAATATTGAGCAGAGGAATGTTGGGAGCTGGACTTCTGAACTTGGCAAAACAAACCGCCACTTGTAGCTGACGGCCCACACACTGAAACAAAGTCGGCAGTTTTCTGTCGCGTCATCAGCATTCAGCTGCTTACTCCTGCCTCCCATCAGACTCCCATGGGAACATGCCTCACCTATTCATTGCTCAGTCTGCAGACCTGTCTGGCCCAGCACTAACAAAGGTTGTTTCAAATCTTTCGATTTTTTCAATGGAGCACCCTAAAGGCTAACAACATTTTCACTCTCAGGATGTGGGCGTCGCTGGCGAGGCCGCCATTTATTGCCCATCCCTAGTTGCCCTTGAGAAGGTGAAGGTGCTCCCACAGTGCTGTTAGGGAAGGAGTGCCAGGATTCTGAGCCAGCGACGATGAAGGAACAGCTGATATATGTCCAAGTCAGGAGGGTGTGTGACTTGGAGGTGATGGTTTTCCCAAGACATTGCTGCTCTGGTCCTTCTCAGTTGTAGAGGGCGTAGGGGAGGGAGGAGCTGTCGAAGTCGCCGTGATAATTTGCTGCAGTGCATCCTTTAGATTGTGCTCACTGTAGCCATGGTGTGCTGGTGGGAGAGGGGGTGGATATTGAGTCCGGTGCCAAGGACACCAATCATCCCGTGTTGCCAGTTTCCACAGGCCCTCTCCCCCAACAGGTGGCACAGCTGGGACTTGCACCATCTGCTGTAGTCCGTAGACACCCAGCAGGTGGGTCCCCGGCTCAAACCCTGCTTCATCGCCGCTGGGGTCAGGTGCGTGCTGCTACTATTGGGCACACTGCTCTCAGCTCGGAAACACTGGGCATGATTCGCCCTCCTTGCTGCTATCCAGCGACACCCCTCCCACCCAAAGCACATGTGTGGGCGTTGGGTTGGGTTTGGACAAGGCCTGGCTACGTTGCCAGTCAGTTCGATATCTTGCCAACGTTCAGGTGAGGCTCATAAGGGAAGAATCGGGACTGGGGCAAGGTCCCGGGAGATGTCTGACCTCCTCCACCCAGCAAGAGAAGAAAAGGGCAGGGAAATATGTGGGGGGACATTCGAAATAGCTAATTTTGTAAATCAACCTTTTATTTCTCTTCCTTTTGCAGAGGGTGAGCCAATAGAAGCCATTGCGAAGTTTGATTACACCGGACGGACAGCCCGAGAGCTCTCCTTTAAGAAGGGCGCGAGTCTGCTGCTCTATCACAGAGCCTCAGAGGACTGGTGGGAGGGCCGACACAACGGAATAGATGGACTCGTCCCACATCAGTACATTGTGGTCCAAGACACGTAGGTTTTCATCAAAGCCACGATAGGTCTGCGACAGGTCGAGCAACAGGCCCATGGGTCACACCATAGAGCCATAGCGGTTTACAGCATAGAAGGAGACCATTCAGCCCATCGTGCCTGTGTTGGCTCTTTGCTAGAGCATTCCAAAGCCAGGCCTACTGCCCCGCTCTCGCCCTATAACCATGTATTCAAACTCTGCTTCAAATAAAAATTAAATTTTCCCTTAAAATTTGCAATGGTCTCTGCCTCAATCGCTCCCGGTGACAAAGCATTCCATGTTCCAACACCCTCTGTGTAAAGAAATCTCTCCTAACCTCTCTCCTCACGCTCTGTGACAATTTTAAAATAATGACCCCTCGTCACTGACTCCCCAAGCAGAGGACATAGTCTTTCCCTATTCACTCTATCGAAACTCCATGATTTAACAAATATCATTAAATCTCCGCTCTGCCTTCTCTGCTCCACTGGACATAGTCCCAGTATCTGAAGTCTCTCCTCAACTATAACTTTCCTATCCCTGGCCTCATCCTGGCGAATTTACGCTCTGTGACTTTAATATCCTTTCTATAATGGGGTTCCCAGAACTGCACCAGTGCTCTAACTGTAGCCTAAGCAATGTTGTATTCAAGTTAATCATAATTTCTTCACTCTTGTGCCCCTGTTTATAAAACCCAGAATGCTGTTGGCCATTTTTATCTCCCTACACTCGCACTTTCAAGGAATTCTGTATTTGAACCCCAGGGTCCCTCTATTCATCCACAGCCTACAGTGTCTTTCCATTGATTGCACACTCCCATTCCTGCTCTTGCCTCTCTCAATGTTATACCGCACATTTATCCACATTAAACTGCATCTGCCCCCCTGTCTGCCCATTCCGCTAACTTGTCTCTATCTTCCTGAAGGATTTTCTAATCCTCCTCGCTGTTTGCCAAACACACTATTTTTATGTCGTCCGCAAATTATAAGATTATTTTCCCTTAGGCCACATCCAAATCATCTGTAAATACTGAGAACAAAACTGTCCAAAGAGCCCAGCACTGACCCCTGGGGTGCATCCAGTCCAACCCAGCTCCTGTCTGAACAACACCCGTTTATCCAAACTCTTTGTTTCCTCTCTGTCAACCAACTTTCTACCCATGTTACTACATTTGTTCTTGTACCATAGCCTAAATATTTTTAATAAGGCTCTTGCGAGAGACACCTTATTGAACCCCTTCAGAAAATCCATATGCAAAATACCAACTGCATTTATACAATCAGTCACTTCTTTAACAAAAAAGCTCTGTTCAATTTTTTCTAGCAAGACTTGCCTTCAGCAGATCCATGCAGGCTGTCCCTGATTATAAACTATGCATTTCTAAATGCTCTTTGATTTTATATCAGGAGATTACGTACAGGGACGTTCACATATTTAGGCACAGACTCTTGCTGCAAATGTCGCCGGGCACCGGCAGTCCGAGTGCTCCCATAGCATCGGAGTCACCGACTTCCCAGAGTGGGGTAAATCGGGCTGGAGCTTCAAGTGTCAGTAACCCTGTGCTGGGTTAATGCACTAACTACCGAGACCCCCAGCCCAAACTAGAAAGTATATCTTTAGAAAAGTAATTCCAGTTCTTTTCATCCTTTGTGCTTAAAACACTTCCAATTTGATGTATTTTGTGTTTATATGCCATGGCAAATTAATTACATGTTTATCTCTCCCTCTCTCTCCCTTTCCCCTCCCTTCCCCCCACCCTCGCTCTCTCCCACCCTCGCTCTCTCCCACCCTCGCTCTCTCCCACCCTCGCTCTCTCACCCCTCGCTCGCTCCCCCCCTCGCTCGCTCGCCCCCCTCGCTCGCTCTCCCCCCTCGCTCGCTCTCCCCCCCTCGCTCGCTCTCCCCCCTCGCTCGCTCTCCCCCCCTCGCTCGCTCTCCCCCCTCGCTCGCTCTCCCCCCTCGCTCGCTCTCCCCCCTCGCTCGCTCTCCCCCCTCGCTCGCTCTCCCCCCTCGCTCGCTCTCCCCCCTCGCTCGCTCTCCCTCCCCCCTCGCTCTCCCCCCCCTCGCTCTCCCCCCCCTCGCTCTCCCCCCCTCGCTCTCCCCCCCTCGCTCTCCCCCCCTCGCTCTCCCCCCCTCGCTCTCCCCCCCTCGCTCTCCCCCCCTCGCTCTCCCCCCCCTCGCTCTCCCCCCCTCGCTCTCCCCCCCTCGCTCGCCCTCCCCCCTCGCTCGCCCTCCCCCCTCGCTCGCCCTCCCCCTCGCTCGCCCTCCCCCCTCGCTCGCCCTCCCCCCTCGCTCGCCCTCCCCCCTCGCTCGCCCTCCCCCCCCTCGCTCGCCCTCCCCCCCTCGCTCGCCCTCCCCCCTCGCTCGCCCTCCCCCCTCGCTCGCCCTCCCCCCTCGCTCTCCTCCCCCTCGCTCTCCTCCCCCTCGCTCTCTCCCCCTCGCTCTCTCCCCCTCGCTCTCGCTCTCTCCCCCTCGCTCTCTCCCCCTCGCTCTCTCCCCCTCGCTCTCCCCCCCTCGCTCTTCCCCCCTCGCTCTTCCCCCCTCGCTCTTCCCCCCTCGCTCTTCCCCCCTCGCTCTTCCCCCCTCGCTCTCCCCCCCCTCGCTCTCTCCCCCCTCGCTCTCCCCCCCCTCGCTCTCCCCCCCCCTCGCTCTCCCCCCCCCTCGCTCTCCCCCCCTCGCTCTCCCCCCCTCGCTCTCCCCCCCCCTCGCTCTCCCCCCCTCGCTCTCCCCCCCCTCGCTCTCCCCCCCCTCGCTCTCCCCCCCTCGCTCTCCCTCCCTCGCCCGCTCTCCCCCCCTCTCTCGCTCTCCTCCCCCCCTCTCTCGCGCTCTCCCCCCCCCTCTCCCGCTCTCCCCCCCTTTCTCGCTCTCCTCCCCCCCCCCCTCGCTCTCCCCCCCCCCTCTCTCAGTGATGATACATTCTCTGACAGACTGAGCCCAAAAGGTGACATTGAACCGAGCAGCGCCCCCCCCCCGGCGGAGCAGCCCGTGTCGAAGAGCAGCGTCAGTTCACCAACAGGACATGTCGCCGACATCTACTTAGCAAACCTAAACAGGTCAGAGTCGCTTCACAGAAACTACCCACTGTTTAAAAATTAGAGCCCGCAGTCTGAATATGATGACAGCCCTTGTCCCTGCCCTACTGACTGCTCCCTAACCAGACTCGCATGGAGGAGTGGCTCCTGGGTGACGGGCTCCCGTGGCTCTGGAATTGTTCCCAGCCGAAGTCAAGGGGAGTGGGTGCTCGGAGGGTTGTAAGACTCCCAAAGTTTTGTTCAGGGCTGTGCTCGGAGATGGAGCCCAGAGGAGCTTGCACTGATAGGGCAGTGGATACAGATTCAGTAGTAGCTTTCTAAAGGGAATTGGATAAATACTCGAAGGAGAAAAAATTGCAGGGATATGGGGAAAGAGCGGGGGAGTGGGACTAACTGGATTGCTCTTCGAAAGTGCCGGCGCAGACTCGATGGGCCGAATGGCCTCCTGCTGTGCTGTAATATTCTCTGATTGTGAGTGATCCTTTTGCATTGTTGACCCAGGCAGAAGAAGAAACCGGAGTCTGGGAGTATCCGGCGCTCGTTCCGAACCAGTGACGGACACGGTCTCACCGGCCACGGGCTGGCCTCCTCGCCCGCCGATGGTGTGCCCCAAGCCTCGGCCAGCCCCAGGAGCTCTCCGCAAGTAACCCAGAGCAGTGCCAAGGAAACACCAGACAAGCGACCAGTGGTGACCCACAGCAGCCTGAACTCGATTACCCGGCGGCCGTCCGCAAACAGGGCCGACAGTCCACAAGTCCGTAAGGCGATGGCAGCGGGAAGATCCAAGAGCTTCAGTAACCACAAGCCGCTGGACCCCGAGTCTATCGCACAGGTACAGTACCAAAAATTACTGTTTATGATGCACTGGCAACATAAGAACAGGAGGAGGCCATTCAGCCCCTCGAGCCTGTTCATAGAATTACATAGAATTCACAGCACAGAAACAGACCAATCGGATCAACTGGTTTATGCCGGTGTTTATGCTCCACCACATTAGATTATGGCTGATCTGTACCTCAACCGCATTTACCCGCCTTTGCTCCATATCCCTTGATACCTTTATGTGTCGACTGTGGTTCAGTGGTAGCGCACTCTCCTCTGAGTCACAAGGTTGTGGGTTCAAGTCTCACTCCAGACACTTGAGCACAGAAATCTAGGCTGACACTGCTGAGGGAGCGCTGCACTGTTGGAGGTGCCGTCTTTTGGATGAGACGTTAATCGAGGCTGTGTCTGCTCTCTCAGATGGACGTAAAAGATCCCATGGCACGATTTCAAACAGAGCAGGAGAGTTCTCCCCGGCTGGCCAATATTTATCCCTCAACCAACATCACTAAAACAAATTATCTGGTTATTATCACATTGCTGTTTGTGAGAGCTTGCTGTGCGCAAATTGGCTGCTGCATTTCCCACATTACAACAGTGACTCCACTTCAAAAAGTACTTCACTGGCTGCAGAGCGCTTTGGGACATCCGGTGGTCACTCCTCGCTCTCATTAACCCCTTGGCTCCCCACTATTTTTGATATACTTTTTGTGTCTTCTACTGTGAAGACAGATACAAAATATTTGTCTAAAGCCTCTGCCATTTCCTTGTTCCCCACTATAATTTCTCCTGTCTCAGCCTCTAAGGGACCAACGCTTACTTTTGCTACTCTCTTCCTTTTTACATACTTGTAGAAGCTCTTACAATCTGTTTTTATATTTCTTGCTAATTTACTCTCATTCTGTTTTCTCCCTTTTTATCAATTTTTTGGTCATCCTTTGCTTGTTTCTAAACCTCTCCCAATCCTTAGGCTTACCACTATTCTGTGCAACATTATAACCCTATTTTAATCTAATACTATCCTTAACTTCTTTAGTTAGCCACGGATGGCTCACTTTTCCGGTGGAGTTTTTATTTCTCAATGGAATGTATATTTGTTGAGAATTTTGGAATATTTCTTTAAATGCTCCACATGAGCCTCCTCTCACCTGGTTAAGTTGCGTTGCTACTTCGAATGATTTGTGAATCAGTACCCTACATCCCTTTGCTCCTCTACCCTATTTAGACTTATTTTCCAAGGAGTATGTGGCCTCCTTATTCCTCCTACCAAAATGCACCAGGCAATACAGAACTGAAGCCAGCCCCTCTCCGCGCTTCCTCGCACGAGAGAAAGAAAAGCCTTCGGAAGCCATGGTTATTGATGTGTCTTCAGTACAGGAACACGATCCTGAGGATAGCGTTACTGTCTGGGGCCCTTTGAGTAATTGTCGAGTGATTCACGATGGCGGGGGGAGCGGCTGGAGAGAGACGCGAGGTTCGTTACATGGGAATTGTCAGCTTTGAAGTGAAGTCAAACAGATCTTTGTGCGCAGTTTCCAAAGGAGATGGAAAAAGGTGGAATTGGGTTTCAGGGAAAATGCAGATTCAAGGAAAAGTTAGCAATGTCTCATCGAAGCTGTGTCTGTGGACAATCCTGTTGATTGAGCTGTTTGTCTGTCCTGTGTGTTAACAATATGATGCGGCAGGAGTCTGCCAATAGTGCTGGGAGTTCACCTTTGATCGCTGGTATCCAGAAATCCTTCTTGTGTTGCCATGGGCCTCTTGGCTCACTGTAATGTGATCCAACTCCAAACAACTTCCTTTTAAATTACAATAATTGTTTTGTTTATTTTTATGCTTCAACAAAGAATTCCGAACTCTGAAGGTTATGACACGGAGTCACCAGGCTCTTTCCGTTTAACTTGTATTGACTGTTTTCTCCGGAGCTCCTTTATTGATTTTGATTTATTTGCGTCTCCCCACCAACCGCCCCGCCCCCGGCATGAGCAGAGCGTGGGGAGAGGCTGGGGAGCTGGATTCAGTCTGCAACACAACAGAAGTGTGGATCAAATGTGAGGCTGTGTATAAACACTGCAGTCCTGTGTATAACTGGGACGTATAAACACTGTGCAGTCCTGTGTATAACTGGGACGTATAAACACTGTACAGTCCTGTGTATAACTGGGACGTATAAACACTGTGCAGTCCTGTGTATAACTGGGATGTATAAACACTACAGTCCTGTGTATAACTGGGACGTATAAACACTGTGCAGTCCTGTGTATAACTGGGATGTATAAACACTGTACAGTCCTGTGTATAACTGGGACGTATAAACACTACAATCCTGTGTATAACTGGGACGTATAAACACTGTGCAGTCCTGTGTATAACTGGGACGTATAAACATTGTACAGTCCTGTGTATAACTGGGACGTATAAACACTGTGCAGTCCTGTGTATAACTGGGATGTATAAACACTGTACAATCCTGTGTATAACTGGGACGTATAAACATTGCAGTCCTGTGTATAACTGGGACGTATAAACACTGTACAGTCCTGTGTATAACTGGGACGTATAAACACTGTACAATCCTGTGTATAACTGGGACGTATAAACACTGCAGTCCTGTGTATAACTGGGATGTATAAACACTGTACAGTCCTGTGTATAACTGGGACGTATAAACACTGTACAGTCCTGTGTATAACTGGGACGTATAAACACTGCACAGTCCTGTGTATAACTGGGACGTATAAACACTGTACAGTCCTGTGTATAACTGGGATGTATAAACACTGCACAGTCCTGTGTATAACTGGGACGTATAAACACTGTACAGTCCTGTGTATAACTGGGATGTATAAACACTGTACAGTCCTGTGTATAACTGGGATGTATAAACACTGTACAGTCCTGTGTCTAACTGGGACGTATAAACACTGTACAGTCCTGTGTGTAACTGGGACGTATAAACACTGTGCAGTCCTGTGTATAACTGGGACGTATAAACACTGTGCAGTCCTGTGTATAACTGGGATGTATAAACACTGTACAGTCCTGTGTATAACTGGGACGTATAAACACTGTACAATCCTGTGTATAACTGGGACGTATAAACACTGTGCAGTCCTGTGTATAACTGGGACGTATAAACAGTGTACAATCCTGTGTATAACTGGGACGTATAAACACTGTGCAGTCCTGTGTATAACTGGGACGTATAAACACTGTACAGTCCTGTGTATAACTGGGACGTATAAACACTGTGCAGTCCTGTGTATAACTGGGATGTATAAACACTGTACAATCCTGTGTATAACTGGGACGTATAAACATTGCAGTCCTATGTATAACTGGGACGTATAAACACTGTACAGTCCTGTGTATAACTGGGACGTATAAACACTGTACAATCCTGTGTATAACTGGGACGTATAAACACTGCAGTCCTGTGTATAACTGGGACGTATAAACACTGTGCAGTCCTGTGTATAACTGGGATGTATAAACACTGTACAGTCCTGTGTATAACTGGGACGTATAAACACTGTGCAGTCCTGTGTATAACTGGGATGTATAAACACTGTACAGTCCTGTGTATAACTGGAACGCATAAACACTGTACAATCCTGTGTATAACTGGGACGTATAAACACTGTACAATCCTGTGTATAACTGGGACGTATAAACACTGTACAATCCTGTGTATAACTGGGACGTATAAACACTGTACAGTCCTGTGCCTAACTGGGACCTATAAACACTGTACAGTCCTGTGTATAACTGGGACGTATAAACACTGTACAGTCCTGTGTATAAGGGGGATGTGTAAACTCTGTACAGTTCTGTGTATGAGGGGGTTGTGTAACCACTGTACAATCCTGTGTATAAGGGGGATGTGTAAACTCTGCACAGTCCTGTGTATAAGTGGGATGTGTAAACACTGTACAGTCCTGTGTATAAGGGGATTGTGTAAACGCTGTACAGTCCTGTGTATAAGTGGGATGTGTAAACACTGTACAGTCCTGTGTATAAGCGGGATGTGTAAACACTACAGTCCTGTGTAAACTCTGCACAGTCCTGTGTAAACACTGTACAGTCCTGTGTATAAGGGGATTGTGTAAACGCTGTACAGTCCTGTGTATAAGTGGGATGTGTAAACACTGTACAGTCCTGTGTATAAGCGGGATGTGTAAACACTGTACAGTCCTGTGTAAACTCTGCACAGTCCTGTGTATAAGGGGGTTGTGGAAATACTACAGTCCTGCGTATAAGGGAATGTATGAGCACTGGGTACAGAGAAGAGCAACAAGTCTGATTCCAAGTGTCGGGGATGACATGATGTAAAATCATTTGCATTTATTTAGCGCCTTTCAGATTCTCCAAAGTGCTTTATTCTCAAGGCAGTCACTGTTATCTAGGCAATTTGTGCACAGAAAGACCCCGTATAAATTAAATGAATGACCAGGTAATCTGTTTTTGTGATATTAGCTGAGATATAAATGCTGGAAGAAGTCCCTGCTCTTCCAACAGCACCATGGGATGTTTTACGTCCACCTGAACAGGCAGGCAGGGCCTCAGTTTAACATCGCAACTGAAAGACGGCACCTCTGACAATGCAGCACTCCCTCAATATTTCAGTCTGGATTATGGGCTCGAGCCCTGGAGTGGGGCTTTAACCCACCACCTTCTGGTTCAGAGTTGAGAGTGCGACCAATCAAGCTGGGCTAACACTGAGGGAGTGGTTAAAGAGGTTGAGTCTCTGTGGTGCTGAGAGAAGGGTGTTCGAGGGGAATAAAAACAGAAAATGCTGGAAATACTCGGCGGGTCAGGGAGCATCTGTGGAGTGGGAAGCAGAGTTAACGTTTCAGGCCGATGACCCTCCGTCAGAACGGGTGTTAGAGGGGTCCTGGTTGGTACCTAAACTATTAAACGGTTTAGATAGGTAAATCCTTAATATTGCTTTCAAATAAAGCAGGACCACAGAGGAGAAATATATGCTAGTGAAAAATCAAATCAGATCAGTGCTTCTTCACACAACAGGGGAGGAATATCTGGGTTGGGTTTGAGATCCTGGCGATATAGGATGTTGGAATCACAGTTGAATGCTTGGGTAGAAGGTTTCAATGTGCAATGAGCTCCTATCGGTCCTTGTGTTTTATGCTCCATTTTAAGTCTATCTGTTGACTGCAGTGAATCCCTCGCCTTGTGCTGCCTTTAGCTTTGGTATTTCCTAATATTTCAGATTGATTTTGTTTTGTAGGATATTGAGGCAACGATGAATTCAGCCCTCAATGAGCTGCGTGAGCTGGAGCGTCAGAGCACAGTGAAGCACGCCCCAGACGTGGTCCTGGACACCCTGGAACCCATGAAGATGTCTCCATCAGTGGGCCCCACATCCGAACCTTCCAGCCCGCTCCATTCCCGGATTCTGAAGGACTCGGAGTCTTCTCTCCAGAGGAGTGCCAGCTCTTCCGGGGACATGCCGTGCACCTTCAGGCCAGTGAAGCCGGTGAAAATAACGGCCCAGGTGAAGCCTCCTGCGCTGAGGCCCAAACCGGTGGTTTTTCCAAAGACCAATCCAACCACCCCCAGCCTCGGATCCCCAACCACGCAGCAACCAACAGACAAGTCTTGCACCGTGTGAGACCCTCCGCACGGGCACAGGGACGACTGACTGACTGAGTGAGTGCCATCTGATTGTTCGTGAACCGGGAGAGGGGACCAAAATGGCGTCTTTAATCAATGTTCAGCTCGAGAAACGATCTTGCTTTGTAGTAGGAGTTTGGTCCAGTTCTCCCCCAGAATACCAATCGGTCCTGCCTCGTGATGAACTCTCGATCTTCCTTCCATGTCTCTCGATGCATTCAACCAGCAGAGGCCAGCTTGCTTCAGTCTGATATTTTAGTCTTTGCAGTGAAACCGGAAACAAATCTGTTTCAGTCCTCGCAAGCCAAATAAATCTGTGCGTCGATGTGTTGTTCATCAGTCTTCCCAATGTTCTCTCTGAAATCCACTGCTTCCCGGACCCCTGCCCGCTTTCCCACTGGATCCGTCGCTCGTTGTGTGCCATCCGCGTTAGGTTACTGAGGGAGAAACAAAACACCACTGGAATCATTTGTTGCCTTGAAAACAAAGATCGGAACTTCCTTTTGTTTTTGTCAAATCCTCGTGACTGTTACGGTAACGCGGGTATCTTGGGTCCTTTGGCTTGGCTCAGACATTTACCACCAAAAAGACGCTTCGATCGACGTGTGGGATATGCAGAACCCCCGGCAAGAAATTGTAATCCAAGACTTACTCTGTGTCGTTTTTTTTAGTTTTATTTTTGAAACCTGAGTACATTTGCAGTAAACTTAAAGCGAGGCCTTGCCCGTTCATGCGTCCTGGGAGCGAGGCCTTGTCAAAGGCTTCAGAGTTTAGCACAAGGAAAAAAAAAAAATACAATTGCTGCAATTAATTTTAAATTTTTTTTAATGGACTTTTATTGTAAACAGTTCTGTGTAAATGGTGAATTATATTTTGAAAGATTCATGGTATTGAAAACTGGAAATGTTTTGTAGGTTAGCAGATAATATTTTTAGGGGAGCGACTCCTAGGCGACCTCGGAGGCTGAACTGTGAACGTTCCACAGCACCGTCCACAAACTGGCTTTTTATTATCGAATCTCTGATCCATTTATTTCTTTGTGATCATAGAAATGTTTAAATTAATTTTGATTCTCAGTAATTCCTTTTTTTTGTCTGTGAAATATCCCAGCCTGTTTAAAATGTACCTGTGCTCCATGTTTTACTAATCTCCGAGGGAGTCATGTTATCTCTTTGGTGTTTGAATGTGAAGCGCCGTTAAACTCGTCGCAGTGACTGTGAGCTCAGTATCTGACTGAGCCAAACCCCCACCCCAGAGACCAGAGGCCCCCCCCCCCCCCCCCACGAAGTGTGTCTGAGTTAACTGATCTCGGGAGTTGCGATCGGGCTCCGAGCCCCTGGGTTAGGGAAGAGAAATAACACCAGCCAGGGTTCCCACTCTTAATGCCTAGCCAGGGACCCCTCCTCTCCCCGCTAGGAAAGGCACGTATGTTGTTGTCGAGTGAGTGCAGGATCGGGCTGAGCCCCCGTGGTGATGCACACTGACGTAATAAAACTCACTATGCACTTGGTTTAAGTATAAAGCAAGGCTTTAATCAACTTGTTTCAGAACATGGAAGCCTAGTTGTATTTCACTAGCTCCTTGTCTTACAAAATGTCCCTGGCAAGCTGGGCCGACGTCCAAGTATTTATACTCCTTGGACGGCGCCACCAGCTGGCCGTCCAGCGTTACTTCATAAGTAGTTTCTTGATGATGAGATTTATAACACACCCCATGGTAGGAAGGCCTTCGGGCACTGACTATACAGAGGGCCTGTGGAACTCCATTCCCCAGCACGGCTCACACAGGCATGACTTGAGTCGTTGCCCCCATAGGCCTATCCGAGATGAAACCAGGTGAGCTAAGCATTTCTCCTGTAAGGCAACAGACGGGTCCGTCCACGCGCCCTGACCTTCCTCACTCACTGACATCATCATCGTCAGGTTGCCGGGTCGTGTTAAACAGCTGCATTCTGGCTGTCCGTCCAACAGGAAGTCGGAATGGCCGGGAATTCCCTCTTGCTGTGAGTTGGGGGGTGCCTGGAGCCAAAGCCTCTCCCCCACTCGCCATAGAATGCAAAATGTTTTTTTGTCTGGGGGTTCAAGCGGGGTTTAGAGCTGTGACGATCAGCATTTCTGAAGGAACTGATCATGAAGCGTAGCACATGGTGTTTAACGAGCGTCTCAGGCAACCTGAAGAGTTCCCCCCGCCCCCAATAAAAAGTTACAATAAATAAACCCACCCCCACCCCATTACACAACGAGATGGTTAGTTTTAGCTGTTCCAGATCTTCCAGTCCTGCCTCACTCAGTCTGTTCGATAGCCGACCTGCTAAAATCACGGCCCTCGTCAACACACGCTGAGTGGTGGACCAACCAAACCTGTCCTGGGTGTTTGTGGGGGCAGCGATGGCGAGAGTCGTGTTGGCTCGCTACAGGTGCCCCCCCCCACACTCCGCAGAGCATCAGGTATATTTAAGCCCCGAGTTTAACTCTGGGGATGTAAGTGCATCTTACGGGGGCCGAAGTGAGGCTTGGGCCTTATTTAGGTTTTGGAGCGCTGAGTCCCGCCCGATCCCGGGGGGAATGACGTGGATGCTGCCGGGCAGGACCGGGATTTCAGGGGACTGCGGGTCGGAGGGAGCGGTCCCTGGCAGGGGCATTGGGGGGAAGAAGAGAAGGGGAGTCAGGACAATCATGGTCAATCCTCCTGGCCCACAAGGAAACCAATAAAAATTGACCTTGCTGGGCCTCTCCCGGCCCCGGATCCACCATCTTTCCCGGCCGTGTTCGTGACTCAGTGAGGATTGCGTGGCAGGGGTCGCACGGCGGCACGGGAGTTAAAATAGCGTCTGTTGGGAGTGCGATGTGATCAGGGAGGTGAGAACTCTGCCCCTACTTTAACCCCCCGCACATTTGGGGGGGGGGGGGGTGGTGGTTTAAATCAGGACTTTAACGTCAGAAGGTTCTCCAGTTAGACATGACCACGAGATTCACCAGCACACCCTGAAAAATTTCTCGTCGACCAGGGATTTGTTCAGCGGTAGTTTGGGTCCATCCACACTGAAGGGGGGTGCCGGGGGAGCGGGGGCAGAACCTCGGCACAGGCTGGTCAAGCAACAAGGCGTTTGGAACTCCCATTATATATAGGACCCCCATTCCAACGTGGTACCGAGCCCTACAGCCTAGGAAGCGCTCCAGCTTTGACCCCTGGTCTCTACTGATGTAGCCAATCCCAGCCAGGGGGTGGGAGGAGTACTGGAATTGGCCTCAGTTCCGTGTGATAGTGTGGGAGTGAAATGAGAACAGCATTGGGTGAAATGTGATGCTCCCTGTGATGGAAGAGCCTGTAGACTCGCACATGAAGAATGGCCACTCGGGCGAGATACCAGGTGGCAGCCAGACCATAGCCGAGCAGGAGTCGGCAGCTTGAGGAGGATGTGTTGGGGGAGCACCGCGTTAAGGCATTGTCTGCCACAGAGTCTCACCTTCCCCATGAACCTTCGTGCCAATACCATTCACTGTCATGGGTCTGGGCCACCGTGGCCAGGGAGTCAATACCCAACGGTATTTATGTATACGGACCACTGCATAAATAAGGCTGTAATAATTAATTGTACAGAATATTTGTGTATATGTAACTACACATCAGTGACTGTAAGGTACAGCATTTTCTGGTACAGTATTGTGCAGAATATTAGATGTTAGTCTCAAAACAATAAATCTCATATTAGTCTCCACATCTGCCTTGAATTGTGGTCATTATTCTTGGAGTGCGAGCTTGCTGAGCACAAATTGGCTGCCGTGTTTCCTACATTATAACACTGACTACACTTCAAAAAGTACTTCATTGGCTGTAAAGCGCTTTGGGACGTCCTGAAGTCGCAAAAGGTGCTATAGAAATGCAAGACTTTCCTTTTATCTATCTATTTCAAAATGCTTCAATGAGTGATTCATTCCCCTCCCCTCCTCACAGCCTGATGGACTGGTCCCATCTGTCGGGACCCCTAAAAAGTGACTCACCAGCCAGAGAATGGGAGGAGGGGGAAAGCAAGCAGGGGAAAGTACCGTGCTTTTGCTAAAATGAGGAAAAGACACATTTACATTGGATTTATTTTGAGGTGAGGGCTCAGTTGGAAAATCAGGCCTCAGATTTACAAACCTTCATTCTGTTCACTGTGGAGGAGGATACAGAAACAATTCATCAGCTTTAAACCGCACCCTAACAGGCTCTTGCTCTGGGTGTATTAACGTGGTCCTACCTCCGCCCCACCTCAACATACAACAAGGGTTATGCTCCCTCAAAGCTCCCATTAAACAAAGGTAGAATGGCAGGGGTCATTGGACCTATTTATTTTTTTTAATATTTTAATTCATTCGTGGGAGGTCAGCGTCACTGGCAAGGCCGGCATTTATTGCCCATCCCGAGTTGTCTTTGAGAAGGTGGTGGCGAGCCGCTGCAGTCCGTGTGGTGAAGGTGCTCCCACGGTGACTTTGTTGTAATGGTTTGTTGCAACTGAGTGCCACATTGCTGTGGGTCTGGAGTCACATGTAGGCCAGACCGGGTGAGGACTTAGTGAACCAGATGGGTTTTTACGACAATTTGGTCGTTATCATGGTCACCATTACTGATACTGGCTTTTATATTCCAGGTTTATTTAATTCACTGGATGGAAACTCCCAGCTGCCATGGTGGGATTTCAACTCATGTTTCCAGATTATTAGTCCAGGTCTCTGGATTACTATGAAGGGTCCCGGACCTGAAACGTTAACCCTGTTTCTCTCTCCACAGATGCTGCCTGGCCTGCTGGGTATTTCCAGCATTTTCTGTTGTTATTTCAGATTTCCAGCATCCGCAGTATTTTGCTATTGTCTCTGGATTACTAGTCCAGTATCATAACCATTATGCTACTGTTCCCATATCCAGGAGCACCTTACAATTCTTAGGATGTATCGAGCACTGGCATGGCCAGCATTTATTGCCCAACCCTAGTTGCCTTGAGAAGGTGGTGGTGAGCTTCCTCTTCTAAACACTGCAGTCCATGTGGTGGTGATGCTTCCATCTTGGTGTTGGGTGGGGAAGTTCCAGGATGGTGACCCAGTTACGATGGAGGAACGGCTGATGTATGTCCAAGTCGGGATGTTGTTGGACTTGGGGGCGATGGTCTTCCCATGACGTTGCGGTTTTTGATTGGGAAACGTCTCCCCTGAAAAAAGGCCAAAGAAGCTGCTGGTACTCGGCCATTGGAAGCAGGAGGTTCCGTTCCAGATTGGCGCGGAGTTAGCTGATCTCGGCTGGAGTGGCGGTTCGGGTGCCACACTTGGCCTCAGTGCCCGCTGTGGCGATGCTGGTGGTCACTGGTCATGGGTGTGAGAGTGTGGTTAGATGAGGACCAGGTCAGGCTGGGCTGTGAGGTCCTCCATGAGCACATCGCCAACTGACGCACTACATCAGGTCATACGTGAAGGTAGATCATCCAGGTGAAGGTCCAGGAACTTTGCCAGGATCCATGGATCAAATCCTGGCCAGGAGGCTGCACCTTCAGGGGAGGAGGGGAGAAAATGGGGAACCTTATTAAAAAAAAAAAAAAAATCAAGAGTAAAAATTGAAGTGAGTTAATTTCCAGTGGGAGTGGGGAAGGAGTGAGCATAACCGGAGATGTTCCTGCACCTTCAGAGCAATGTCACTCAACTTTCAGGGATTGGTGTAAACATCACTGACTTGGAGGGTGTCACTTCACCGAGGCCACAGCCACATAACTTGGTTTGTTTTCTCTGGCAATTGAAACCAAACCAAGACAAACATTCACAGGATGTTGGGAGGGATGTGAGGTCCCAACTCCAGCGCTGGCCGTTCGATACGGCCCCTGTTAGTGAACCTTCCCTGCGACAAACTGGAAATCTCGAAGCCTGTGGCAAAGCTCCCAGTGGGAATGGTGTCACCGGGCTGCTGTTACTCGTTTCCCCCGGAATTGTGAAATGGGATCACCAAACCCCCAGAATCCCGTTCAATAAAAATGGGATAGAACTTATTGCAACCTCTGTATATCACAGTCGGGGGCAGGGTCTGTGCTTTTCACAGAATCACAGAACGTGATCCCCAAACCGAGGATATCAATGGAATTTGATCATTCAGTTAGCACTGGTACAGGCCCACGCACATGCCAAATGGCCACTTGGGTGAGGTAGGAGGGGAGAGAAACTGTAGCCGAGAGTAAGTCAGGGCTTTCAGGAATGCCTGTGTATCAGTGTGTGCCTGCGTGAGTTGGTGCTTTGACAATAGTGAGCTCAGTTTTGAGCCGGGGACTCTCTTTAAGGGGCTATTCCCATTTACACTAGTCTGCTTCCAATCCTGCCGGCAGTGGCGGATGGGTCAGGAGGCCTGTGCAGATCCCGGGGGCTCTGGTGAGCAGGTGCCTCAGTGACTGTCCCTCTGTGTGTGTGAGTGTTTGAAGTCCACCTCACACCTGGCTTGCCTTTGAAAAAGTGCTTTGTCACAGAGATGCTCTTTGTGTCTGGTTTGTCAGATGTTGGTGTTGAAGAAGTGAACGGGGAGATTCGGCAGCGAATAAAGGCTGTCTTTTTCGGGACTGTGAGAAAGTGAGGAACTCGGAGATCTCAGCTTTCCCTGACCTGTCGAGGGCTGGGAATAGGCGGCTCGATCAGACAACTCTTTGGTAGGGATTATATTTTCAAAACTGATTGTTGACGATTCACAGCTTCTGACAGTTTCTGAGGAGGTTTTCTCTCGCCCTCAAATGCTGAGCTTTTCCTATTTGCATTTCAAGTCAGCGAGTGACCGTCACTCTGCGAGACAAAACAACAACTTAATTTACAGAACGCTGCGGGGGTAAAAGAAATGTTTCCGAGAACTCCTGGAGTAGATGCTGAGCGGGGCAAATCCGGTTGGTCGAAAAGGAGGTTTTTCTGAGAGACTTTTGAAAACAGACTGAAAGGTGGTGGGGGAAAGGCTTTTGGGAAACAATTGCAAAGGGGGCTGGGGGGAGGGTGTGGGGGGGAGTGAGGGTGTGGGGTGTGGGGCTGGGGGGGGGGCAGGGGTGGGGGAGGGTGGGGGGAGCAGGGTGTGTGGTGGGGGGGGGAGGGGGGGGGCGATGGGTGGGGGGGAGTGAGGGGGGCCAGGGGAGGGGCTTGGGGGGAGGGAGTGGGGGGGGTAGGGCTGGGGGGAGGGAGTGGGGGGGGAGTGAGGGTGTGGGGGGGGGCGGGGAAAGGGGCTGGGGGGAGGGAGTGGGGGGGGTAGGGCTGGGGGGAGGGAGTGGGGGGGGAGTGAGGGTGTGGGGGGGGGGGCGGGGGAAGGGGCTGGGGGGAGGGAGTGGGGGGGTAGGGCTGGGGGGAGGGAGTGGGGGGGGAGTGAGGGTGTGGGGGGGGGCGGGGGAAGGGGCTGGGGGGAGGGAGTGGGGGGGCCAGGGTGTGTGGGGGGTGGGGGGGTGTGGGGGGGACAGTTACAATGCAGCGGGGAACGCACTCCCTCCCTCCCAGCATTGTCTGCTTTCACTCCTCAATTATTACTCGTGGCAAGGATTACGTTGCCACCTAAAGGCCTGGTTATGACTTGCACCCACATTCTGTACATTTTGTGCCACAGGAGTCGGGTAAAGCTGCTGTGCCTTTTCAGTGCCAATGTCACTGTACCTCCTTCACATGAAAGTTGAACGTTTCCACCAGGGCAACAATTTCCCTTAACTATTTTTAAAAATTTGTTCCTTTGCCTGAAGCTTCTGCTCATCAAGATAAGAGATAATCGTGATGGGAGGCACAACAATTTTAGGCAATTTCTCAGCACCAAACACTCCCAGGGCAGGTACAGCACCGGTTAGATACAGAGTAAAGCTCCCTCTACACTGTCCCATCAAACACTCCCAGGGCAGGTACAGCACGGGGTTAGATACAGAGTAAAGCTCCCTCTACACTGTCCCATCAAACACTCCCAGGGCAGGTACAGCACGTGGTTAGATAGAGTAAAGCTCCCTCTACACTGTCCCATCAAACACTCCCAGGGCAGGTACAGCACGGGTTAGATACAGAGTAAAGCTCCCTCTACACTGTCCCATCAAACACTCCCAGGGCAGGTACAGCACGGGGTTAGATACAGAGTAAAGCTCCCTCTACACTGTCCCATCAAACACTCCCAGGGCAGGTACAGCACGGGTTAGATACAGAGTAAAGCTCCCTCTACACTGTCCCATCAAACACTCCCAGGGCAGGTACAGCATGGGTTAGATACAGAGTAAAGCTCCCTCTACACTGTCCCATCAAACACTCCCAGGGCAGGTACAGCACGGGGTTAGATACAGAGTAAAGCTCCCCCTACACTGTCCCATCAAACACTCCCCGGGCAAGTACAGCATGGGTTAGATACAGAGTAAAGCTCCCTCTACACTGTCCCATCAAACACTCCCAGGGCAGGTACAGCACGGGGTTAGATACAGAGTAAAGCTCCCTCTACACTGTCCCATCAAACACTCCCAGGGCAGGTACAGCACGGGTTAGATACAGAGTAAAGCTCCCTCTACACTGTCCCATCAAACACTCCCAGGGCAGTTACAGCACGGGTTAGATACAGAGTAAAGCTCCCTCTACACTGTCCCATCAAACACTCCCAGGGCAGGTACAGCACGGGTTAGATACAGAGTAAAGCTCCCTCTACACTGTCCCATCAAACACTCCCAGGGTAGGTACAGCACGGGCTAGATACAGAATAAAGCTCCCTCTACACTGTCCCCATCAAACACTCCCAGGGCAGGTTCAGCACGGGTTAGATACAGAGTAGTCTTCTTCTTAGGCAGTCCCTCGGAACCGAGGATGACTTGCTTCCACACTTAAAATGAGTTCAGGTGACTGATGAGTCCAATGCGGGACCTACAGTCTCTGTCACAGGTGGGGCAGATGGTGGTTGAAGGGGCGGGTGGGTGGGGTGCTTGGGTTGACGTGCGCTCCTTCCGCTGTTTGCGCTTGTCTTCCGCTTGCTCCCAGCCCTGGATCCCATGGGCTTTTAACTTCGTGACCAGTCTGCCATGTGGAACCTCATCAAAAGCCTTGCAAAAGTCCATATAAACTACATCAAACGCACTGCCCTCGTCAAGGATAGTCAGCAAGGATTTGTTAAGGGAAGGTCGTGTCTGACAAACTTGATTGAATTTTTTGAGGAGGTAACAAGGAGGGTAGATGAGGGTAGTGTGTTTGATGTAGTGTATATGGACTTTAGCAAGGCTTTTGATAAGGTTCCACATGGCAGACTGGTCACGAAGTTAAAAGCCCATGGGATCCAGGGCAAAGTGTCAAGTTAGATTCAAAACTGGCTCGGAGGCAGGAAGCAGAGGGTAATGGTTGATGGGTGTTTTTGTGACTGGAAGGCTGTTTCCAGTGGGGTTCCGCAGGGCTCAGTACTAGGTCCCTTGCTTTTTGTGGTATATATCAACGATCTAGACTTGAATATAGGGGGTATGATTAAGAAGTTTGCAGATGATACTAAAATCGGCTGTGTGGTTGATACTGAAGAAGGAAGCTGTAGACTGCAGGAAGATACCAATAAATTGGTCAGGTGGGCAGAACAGTGGCAAATGGAATTCAATCCGGAGAAGTGTGAGGTAATGCATTTGGGGAGGGCTAACAAGGAAAGGGAATACACATTAAATGGTAGGACACTGAGTAGTGTAGAGGAACAAAGGGACCTTGGAGTGCATGTCCACAGATCCCTGGAGGTAGCAGGCCAGGTAGATAACTTGATTAAGAAGGCATACGGAATGCTTGCCTTTATTAGCCGTGGCATAGAATACAAGAGCAGGGGGAGGTTATGCTTCAACTGTATAAAACACTAGTTAGGCCTCAGCTAGAGTACTGCGTGCAGTTCTGGTCACCACATTACAGGAAAGATGTGATTGCACTAGAGAGGGTACAGAGGAGATTTACAAGGATGTTGCTGGGAGTAGAGAATCTTAGCTGTGAGGAAAGACTGGATAGGCTGGGTCTGTTTTCCTTGGAACAGAGGAGGCTGAGGGGAGACCTTATTGAGGTGTATAAAATTATGAGGGGCCTAGATAAAGTGGATAGAAAGGACCTATTTCCCTTAGCAGAGGGTCAAAAACCAGGGGACACAGATTTAAAGTAATTGGGGGAAGGTTTAGAGGAGATTTGAGAGGAAATTTCTTCACCCAGAGGGTTGTGGGGGTCTGGAACTCGCTGCCTGAAAGGGTGGTAGAGGCAGAAACCCTCATTGCATTTAAAAAGTACTTGGATGTGCACTTGGGATGCTGTAACCTGCAGGGCTACGGACCAAGAGCTGGGAAGTGGGATTGGGCTGGATCGCTCTTTGTTGGCCGGCGCGGACACGATGGGCCGAAGTGGCCTCCTTCCGTGCTGTAACTTTCTATGATTCTATTCTATGATTAACTATTCCAACACTCTCCAGGCCGGCTTCCCATCTTCCACCCTCCATAAACTGGAGCTCATCCAAAACTCGGCTGCCCGTGTCCTAACTCGCACCAAGTCCCGTTTGCCCATCACCCCCTGTGCTCGCTGACCTACATTGGCTCCCAGTTAAGTAAAACCACAATTTTAAAATTCTCATCGTAGTTTTCAAATCCCTCCATGGCCTCGCCCCTCCCTATCTCTGTAATCTCCTCCAGTCCTACAACCCTCCGAGATCTCTGCGCTCCTCCATTTCTGGCCTCTTGAGCATCCCCGATTTTAATCGCTCCACCATTGGTGGCTGTGCCTTCAGCTGCCTGGGCTCTAAGCTCTGGAATTCATTCCCTAAACCCCCCCGCCTCTCTCTCCCCCTTTAAGACACTCCTTAAAACTTCCCTCTTTGACCAAGCTTTTGGTCACCTGCCCTAATATCTCCTTATGTGGCTTGGTGTCAAATTTTGTTTGATAATCGCTCCTGTGAAGTGCCTTGGGACGTTTTCTTCCTCTTAGGCAGTCCCTCGGAACCGAGGATGACTTGCTTCCCATTAAAAATGAGTTCTCAGGTGACTGATGAGTCCAATGCGGGACCTACAGTCTCTGTCACAGGTGGGGCAGACGGTGGTTGAAGGGGCGGGTGGGTGGGGTGCTTGTGTTGACATGCGCTCCTTGCACTGCTTGCGCTTGGTTTCCGCTTGCTCCCGGCGAAGAGACTCGAGGTGTTCGGTGCCTTCCCAGATGCTTCTCCTCCATTTTGTACGGTCTTGGGCCAGGGATTCCCAGGTGTCGGTGGGGATGTTGCACTTTTTCAAGGAGGCTTTGAGGGTGTCCTTGAAGTGTTTCCTCTGGGGCTCTCTTGCCGTGTCAGAGCTCCGAGTAGAGCGCTTGTTTTGGGAGTCTCGTATCAAGCATGCGGACGAGGTGACCTGTCCATCGGAGCTGATCAAGCGTGGTCAAAGCTTCGATGCTGGGGATGTTAGCCTGAGCAAGAACACTGACGTTGGTGCGCCTATCCTGCCAATGGATTTGCAGGATCTTGCGGAGGCAGCGTTGGTGGTACCTCTCCAGTGCTTTGAGGTGCCTGGTGTACATGGTCCATGTCTCTGAGGCATACAGCAGGGCGGGTGTCACTGCTGCTCTGTAGACCATGAACTTAGTGCCGGGTTTGAGGTCCTGGTCTTCAAACACTCTCTTCCTCAGGCGACCGAAGGCTGCACTGACACACCGAAGGCTGTGTTGGACTTTGTCATCGACGTCTGCCCTTGTTGACAGTAAGCTCCCGAGGTATGGAAAGTGGTCCACGATATGGAGTTTCCAACATTTCCTGTTTTCATTTCAGATTTCCAGCATGGTGGTATTTTGCTTTTGTGTTAGGAAGGGGAGGATGGGCTCATTTAGTATAAAATAAAATTTAAGTTATCGTAGGACGCAGAGAGTAGAGGAGGAAAATTGGGATAACATAGAATCACAGAATCATAGAATGGTTACAGCACAGAAGGGGGCCATTCGGCCCATCGAGCCCGTGCCGGCTCTCTGCAAGGGTACTTCAGCTAGTCCCACTCCCCCACCCTTTCCCCGTAGCCCTGCAAATTTTTTTCCTTCAGGTACTTATCTAATTCCCTTTTGAAAGTCACAATTGAATCTGCCTCCACCCTCTTCTGCCAATCACCTTAAATCGGTGTCCTCTGGCTCTCGACCCTTCCACCAATGGGAACAGTTTCTCTCTACTCTGTCCAGACCCCTCATGATTTTGAAAACCTCTATCAAATCTTCACTCAACCTTCTCTGCTCCAAGGAGAACAACCCCAGCTTCTCCAGTCTATCAACGTAACTGAAGTCCCTCATCCCTGGAACCATTCTCGTAAATCTTTTCTGCACCCTCTCTAAGGCCTTCACATCCTTCCTAAAGTGCGGTGCCCAGAATTGGACCCAATACTCCAGTTGGGGCCGAACCAGTGTTTTATAAAGGTTCATCATAATTTCCACACTTTTGTAGTCTATACCTTTATTTATGAAGCCCAGGATCCCGTAAGCCTTTTTAACCGCTTTCTCAACCTGCCCTGCCACCTTCAACGATTTGTGCACATATACCCCCAGGTCTCTCTGTTCATGCACCCCCTTTAGAATTGTACCCTATAGTTTATATTGCCTCTCCTCGTTCTTCCTACCAAAATGTATCACTTCGCACTTTTCTGTGTTAAATTTCATCTGATATGTGTCCGCCCATTTCACCAGCTTGTCTATGTCTTCTTGAAGTCTATCATTATCCTCCTCACTGTTCACTATATTTCCAAGTTTTGTGTCATCTGCAAATTTTGAAATTGTGCCCAGTTCACCCAAGTCCAAATCATTAATATATATCAAGAAAAGCAGTGGTCCTAGAACCGACCCCTGGGGAACACCACTGTATACCTTCCTCCAGTCTGATAAACAACCGTTCACCACTACTCTCTGTTTCCTGTCACTTAGCCAATTCCGTATCCATGCTGCCACTGTCCCTTTTATTCCATGGGCTTCAACTTTGCTGGCAAGCCTATTATGTGGCACTTTAGCAAACACCTTTTGGAAATCCATGTACACCATGACGTAAGAAAACTACTAGGCACTTGGTCAGAGTATTAAACAAGGCTTTAATCGACTGTTTCACAACATGGAAGTCTAGTTATCCTTCACTAGTTCCTGTTTACAAAATGCCCCTGAGCAAGCTGGGCCCGTGCCCAAGTATTTACACTCTCCCTGGACAGCACCACCAGCAGGCTGCCCAGTATATTTCATAAGCCATTTCTACATGAATGTCACGATTTATGTCACACCACATCAACCGCATTGCCCTCATCAACCCTCTCTGTTACCTCATCAAAAAACTCAATCAAGTTAGTTAAACATGATTTGCCTTTAATAAATCCATACTGGCTTTCCTTAATTAATCCATACTTGTCCAAGTGACTGTTAATTTTGTCCCTGATTATCGTTTCTAAAAGCTTCTCCACTACCGAGATTAAACTGACTGGCCTGTAGTTGCTGGGTTTATCTTTACACCCTTTTTTGAACAATAGTGTAACATTTGCAGTTCGCTAGTCTTCTGGCACCACCCCCGTATCCAAGGAGGATTGGAAGATTATGGCCAGTACCTCCGCGATTTCCACCTTTACTTCCCTCAGCATCCTAGGATGCATCCCATCCGCTCCTGGTGATTTATCTACTTTAAGTACAGCCAGCCTTTCTAGTACCTCCTCTTTATCAATTTTTATCCCATCCAGTATCTCAACTACCTCCTCTTCCACTATGACTTTGGCAGCATCTTCTTCCTTGGTAAAGACAGATGCAAAGTACTCATTTAGTACCTCAGCCATGCCCTCTGCCTCCATGCGTAGGTCTCCATTTTGGTCCCTAATCGGCCCCACCCTTCCTTTTACTACCAATTTATTATTTATATGCCTATAGAAGACTTTTGGATTACGTTTTATGTTGGCTGCCAATCTATTCTCATACCCTCTCTTTGCCCCTTTAATTTCCTTTTACACTTCCCCTTTGAACTCACATCCTGGTTCTCACTTGTATTCTCAACCTGATATCTATCATACGCCCCCTTTTTCTGCTTCATCTTACTCTCTATCTTTTTCGTCATCCAGGGAGCTCTGGCTTTGGTTGTCCTACCTTTCCCCCTCGTGGGAATGTACCTCGACTGTACCCAAACCATCTCCTCTTTAAAGGCAGCCCATTGTTCGATTACAGTTTTGCCTGCCAATCTTTGATTCCAATTTACCCGGGCCAGATCCATTCTCAACCCACTGAAATTGGCCTTCCTCCAATTAAGTATTTTTACTCTAGATTTCCCTCTGTCCTTTTCCATAGCTAGTCTCAACCTTATGATACTGTGATCACTGTTCCCTAAATGTTCCCCTACTGACACTTGCTCCACTTGCCCCACCTCATTCCCCAAACCAGATCCAGCAATGCCTCCTTCCTCGTTGGGCCAGAAACGTACTGATCAAGAAAGTTCTCCTCAACACACTTCAGAAATTCTTCCCCCTCTCTGCCCTTTACACTATTACTATCCCAGTCTATATTAGGATAGTTGAAGTCCCCCATTATCACTACTCTTTAGTTCTTGCGCCTCTCTGTAATTTCCCTGCAAATTTGCTCCTCCATACCTTTCCCACCAGTTGGCAGCCTATTGAATACACCGAGTAGTGTAATGGCACCTCTATTGTTTCTCAACTCTAACCAAATAGATTCTGTCCTTGACCCGTCCAGGACATCCTCTCTCTCCAGCACTGTAACATTCTCCTTAATCAATACTGCCACCCCACCTCCTTTCTTTCCTTCCATATCTTTCCTGAACACCTGATGTCCAGGAATATTTAGTACCCAATCCTGCCCTTTTTTGAGACAGGGTGAGGATAAATACTTTTTTACATAAAATTGTGTTTTTAGTATTTAATTGCAGTAGTTGAAGGATAATATTCCAGCAATAAATCAATTTCTGATGTTTGAGCAGATTTGTTTGTGTAATATTATGGTCTGTTTCAGTGCTGCATCATCAGAGTTAGAAATCAATCGGCCTTGGGAGACAGGAATTGGCAGGAGCCTCAGGGATCAAGAGTTGAATGAAATTCTTCCGAAAGAAAAAGTTTTGATGACAGGTCTGCACCCAGCACATTAACTCCTCCGCTCTCTCGGCAGATGCTGCCGGATCTGCTGAGTGTCTCCAGCATTTTCGGCTTTTGTTTCAGATTGCCAGCATTTGCTTTTGTGACGTGTTCAAAGGTGTGTTGAGGGGAGCTGGGGATCAGAGGGAAACCATTTACATGTGAAAGGTTCATCGGAGCAGAGCCAAAGCCCAAACAGATCAAACACTGCAGCGCCGAACCGACTGTTCCATGGGATTAGATCGCTCTGTCTCCCTCTCCTTCTGTCTCCCTCTATCTTTCACTCTCTTTCCTACATTGCAACAGTGACTGCACTTCAAAAATACTTCTACAAAAGCAAAATACTGCGAATGCTGGAAATCTGAAATAAAAACAGAAAATGCTGGAAATACTCAGCAGATCAGGCAGCAATTCAATTCAATTCAATTCAAATCGCTTTATTGGCATGATAAGGTACATCTTATGTTGCCAAAGCCTCGAAAAACATTTATGGTTGAACACATAAACACAGATCTATTCATACAGTGTATAAACAGATATATCCCTGAGTGTATAAATATACATTCGTATAATTTGTATATACTCTTTTCTTAGGTTTACTGGTTGTCCCTCTGTTTATGGCAAGCTGTAACATAGTGTGCCGCTAAGGTTACACAGTTTCTCTGTTCCCCTGGTAGGTATGGGAGTTTTTGGTCGTCATTCAAATTTCTGAATTCAGGGCATATTTATGAGAATTTTTGGTAGAAATTCTCCCTGATGCCCTGATATTTTCCACAAGCTGTGAGGAAGTGCATCTCTGTCTCCACCACTCCCTGACTGCAGTGAGAGCATATCCTGTCCTCTCTTGGCAGCCGGGTCTGTCTGTGTCTGCCTTTTTCGATCGCCAGGCTATGTTCACTAAGTCTGTACCGTGTCAAGGTTTTTCTCAGTTTGCTATCCTTTACCATGGTCAGGTATTCAGCCATGTTGTATTGTCTGTTTAGGGCCAAGTAGCAATTGAGTTTGTTTTGGGTTTTTGTTGTTTCTGCCCAATATGACAGGTATTTTTCCTTTTGCTTAGTGACAATTGTGTTGGGTCAAATTCTCTGTGCTACGATGTCACTGTCCTGGGGCTGGTTATTGTCAGTAGTGTTAGTGGTTGCTTCACTGAGTCCCAGGACTAGTTGACTGAGGGTATTCTTCTTTATGGTCCTCTCTTGGCATTTCAAGGCTTCGTAATGATAGCAGTGGGGGTTGCTCATTTTTAGGTGTTTCCAAAATTTGGTGGCTCTTTTTTGGATAGTAATTATTAGTGGATATTGGCCTAGTTCTGCCCTGCATGCATTGTTTACAGTTTTCCTTTGAGTCCAGAGGATACTTTTACAGAATTCTGCATGTAGGATCTCAATTGGGTGTTTGTCCCATTTTGCAAATTCTTGTTGTGTTAGCGGTCCCCACACCTCACTGCCATAGAGTGCAATTGGTTCAATTACTGATTTAAAAATTTTGAGCCAAATGCTAATTGGGATTTCTATTTGGATTGATCTTTTAATGGTATAGAAAGCCCTTCTAGCTTTCTCTTTCAGTTCATTCACAGCCAGATGAAAATTTCCCGTAGAGCTGATTTTTATGCCCAAGTATGTGTAATTAGTGGTTTGTTCGATTTTAGTTGTTCCTAGTGTGAAATTTATTCTGGGTCCCTGATGTCTGGATCTTTGCTGGAACACAAGGACTTTGGTTTTTTGGGGGTTTATTGTCAGGGTGGAGAGAGAAACAGAGTTAACGTTTCAGGTCAATGACCTTTCATCAGAACTGGAAAAAGTTAGAGATGGAACAGGTTTTTAAGCAAGTGCAGTGGCAGGGAAAGGGGGGAGGGGAGGAAAGAACAAAAGGGAAGGTCTGTGATAGGCTGGAAGGCAGGAGAGATTAAGAGACATTGGCCCAGAAATTCGGGTCGGGGGATTCCCGCGGGTGCAAGCCCCCGACCTACACTTACCTAGCGCGCCGGCAGTTGAGCTCTGGGCCTGCGTAGAATTCCTCTCCGGGGCCTGGCCCAGCTGCCGGCGCGCTGTGCTGGCGTGTCCCAGAGGCGCAGTTAGTGCGATGCGTCCGCTGGGATCACGTGAGCCATGGGCAGCCAATCGGAGGAGGGAAAAGCCCATTCATAAGATTGACAGAAAGACCTGTCAAAACGTATGAATACTACGGGCCCAAAACAGTAGTTAACCTTCAAATAATTTTTTTTTTTAATCCACACTTTTTAAATAAACTATAAATTACATTAAATAACTATTCTAAACAATAATTTAAATTTTTGAAAAAAATAATTTTATAAAAAAACGGGGCTAAAAATAAACTTACCTTGCTTTAAAGTATTTTAAAATAATAAACCTGTGGAAAAAATGTTTTAATTTTAATTAATTGACCACTTACCTTTTAAAATGCAGTCCTTACGCCTGGTTTTTACATTTCTAAAATCTAAAGACTTACCCTCACGGAAAAACCTGTAAAAAAAAACGTAAGTTCAAAGTGCACGCGCAGACTCCCGCGCGCATGCGTTAGACCTCTGAACCCCTTCGTTCAGAGGATCGGAAGTGCCGGTATCCCACGCATACGTAGTGCATGCAAGAAACCGGCACTTCCATCGGGTCCACGCGTGAGTACCCCGTGCCTACTCACGCGTTGGGACCCGAATTTCTGGGCCATTAAGAGATGGTGCAAGGCAAAAGGAGATGGTAATGGGGCAGGTTAAGAAGCAAAGGATGGCTCTGGATGAAGTGTAAATTGCACTGGCAGAATGAGAGACAGCTGCCATGTGGGAGAGAGAAAAAAATAATTTAAAAAATAATTAATAAAATAAATGGTAAAAAAAGGCTAGGGGCCGAGGTTATGATCTGAAATTGTTGAACTCTAAGTTGAGTCCAGAAGGCTGGAAAGTGCCTAATCGAAAGATGAGGTGCTGTTCCTCGAGTTTACGTATTCCGCCAGTGCCATTTACACTTCATCTAGAGCCATCCTTTGTTTCTTAACTTGCCCCATTACCATCTCCTTTTGCCTCGCACCATCTCTTAATCTCTCCTGCCTTGCAGCCTATCACAGACCTTCCCTTTTGTTCTTTCCTCCCCTCCCCCCTCCCCCAGCCCCTGCCCCTGCTTAAAACCTGTTACATCTCTAACTTTTTCCAGTTCTGACGAAGGGTCATCGACCTGAAACGTTGACCCTGTTTCTCTCTCCACAGATGCTGCCTGACCTGCTGAGTGTTTCCGACATTTTCTGTTTTTATTTCAAAATTACTTCATTGGCTGTAAAGCGCTTTGGGATGTCCGGTGGTCATGAAAGCCGCTATATAAATGCAAATCCATCTTTTCTTTTTCTCTTACGCTCTGACTCTCTCTCTCATTAGAATCATAGAATGGATATCTCAACTACCTCCTCTCTCACTATGACTTTGGCAGCATCTTCTTCCTTCTGTCTCTCGCTCACTCTTTCGCTCTGTCTCTCTATCACGCTCAGTCTCAGCTTCTCTCTAACCCTGACTGTCCTTCTGTCTCTATCTCTCACTCTCTGTTGCTTGGTCGCATTCTGTCTCTCATTGTCTCTCTCTATCACTCTCTTGCTCCCAGTCTCAGCCTCGCTGAAACTCTCTCTCTCTTCCTCTGTCTCCCTCTACCACTCTCAACTTCTGTCTATCTCTCACTCTCTCACTTGGTCTCTCTCAGTCACTCTCATGCTCTCATTCTCTCTCTTAATCACTCTGTCACTCTCCCTCTTGCTCAGTGAGGAGATGGACAGATGACTCACATGTGAAGGGACCAAACTGGACATAGTGCTCCAGATGTTGGCCGACAAAGGCCCAATCCAGAGAAAGGACCGTGTTTCTAGTTTCATGTTTCATTGTCCTGACAATACATCCTAACGAACCATTTGCTTTCACAATAGTCTTGTAGCACTGGTCATTGGCCTTCACTGACTTGTCCACTTTAACCCCCAGGTCCTTCTCCCACTCAGCATCCTTGAGCAGGTAACCCCTGAACAGTGGACACCTGCTCAGGTACATCACACAGGATGGGACAGGAGGAAGGTTTGCAGGATGGGACAGGTTTACAAGTTAGCGGGACAGAATTTGCTGAAATTGGCCACAGCTGCTCTCCGCGAGTTAGTACCACTAGTGACCAGGGAGGGTGCTGTCTGTGATGCCACACTCACTCTCTCCCTCTCTCTCTCGCTGGTGGGTACAGTGAGCGATGGGCCTGATAGTCTCTCTTGACACCATATCCCGCCACCCCCCTTCTGTATTTCTGATTTTAGATCATTGCTCCCCTGACCGTTATCAGAAAGTCAGTCACAACACAGCAAGTCAGCAGACCTGTAAAGCCCAGTTACTGGAGCATGCGTGAGTCCTGTTCTGAGATGACAATCTCTTGGGGTGTTCACTGACACAAATGAAGATTTTATTTGAATCTTTTATTTAAAAATATTGCCACAAATTGAAGTCATTATCTGCGTTCCAAAAAATGATTTTCTGCCCACAGTCACTGGGATCCCACAGCGCTCCCGAACACTCCCTGAAATTGTCCGTCTCTGGTCCTGCAACACATGTGGAATCGACACACTGCACAATGCCGGGAATTGATGTTTTCAAGATTATAATGTGGGAAAATCAAATCAAATCAAATCAACTTTTATTGTCATTGTTAGTGCACAAGTGCAGTACAACGAAATGTAGGCTTGCGGCTCCCGAGAGTGTACAATTTGGATTAGGACACTTAAACATTTCAACATACATTTGTACATATATATTAGCATAAATATGACCATAATAAAGTGCATCGGCAGATGTGCAGGCTTTAGTGTTTATTTGTGGAGTTCAGCAGGATGACAGCCCTGGGAAAGAAGCTGTTCCTAAATCTGGTCGTACGGGTGCGAATGCATCTGTAGCGTCTTCCAGATGGTAGGAGGGCGAACAGACTGTGGCTGGGGTGGGTAGGGTCTTTGATGATGGACCGTGCCCTCCGTAGGCAGCGTTTCTGGTATATGTGCTCTATGGTCGGTAGCCGGGTGCCGGTAATGCGTTGGGCAGTTTTGACTACCCGCTGCAGGGCCAAAAGCAAAATATTATTTAAATGGAGAGAGACGACAGAATGCGATGGTACAGAGGGATCTGGGGGCCCTCGTACATGAAACACAAAAAGTTAACATGCAGGTGCAGCAAGTAATTAGGAAGGCAAATGGAATGTTGGCCTTTATTGTAAGGGAAATGGAGTATAAAAGTAGGGAAGTCCTGCTACAACTGTACAGGGTATTGGTGAGACCACACCTGGAGTACTGCGTACAGTTTTGGTCTCCTTATTAAGGAGGGATATACTTGCATTGGAGGCAGTTCAGAGAAGGTTCACGAGGTTGATTCCTGGGATGAAGGGGTTGTCTTATGAGGAAAGGTTGAGCAGGTTGGGCCTATACTCATTGGAGTTTAGAAGAATGAGAGGTGATCTTATTGAAACATAAGATTCTGAGGGGGCTCGACAAGGTAAATGCTGAGAGGATGTTTCCCCTCGTGGGGGAATCTAGAACTAGGGGGCATAATTTCAGAATAAGAGGTCACCCTTTTAAAACGGAGATGAGGAGGAATTTCTTCTCTCAGAGGGTCGTGAATCTTTGGAATTCTCTTCCCCAGAGAGCTGTGGAGGCGGAGTCAGTGAATATATTCAAGGTGGAGATAGACAGATTTTTGAAAAACAGAGGAATCAAGGGTTATGGGAAGCGGGCGGGAAAGTGGAGTTGAGGCCAAGGTCAGATCAGCCATGATCTTATTGAATGGCGGAGCAGGCTCGAGGGGCCGAATGGCGGAGCAGGCTCGAGGGGCCGAATGGCGGAGCAGGCTCGAGGGGCCGGATGGCGGAGCAGGCTCGAGGGGCCGGATGGCGGAGCAGGCTCGAGGGGCCGAATGGCGGAGCAGGCTCGAGGGGCCGGATGGCGGAGCAGGCTCGAGGGGCCGGATGGCGGAGCAGGCTCGAGGGGCCGGATGGCGGAGCAGGCTCGAGGGGCCGGATGGCGGAGCAGGCTCGAGGGGCCGGATGGCGGAGCAGGCTCGAGGGGCCGGATGGCGGAGCAGGCTCGAGGGGCCGGATGGCGGAGCAGGCTCGAGGGGCCGGATGGCGGAGCAGGCTCGAGGGGCCGGATGGCGGAGCAGGCTCGAGGGGCCGAATGGCGGAGCAGGCTCGAGGGGCCGAATGGTCTGCTCCTGCTCCTATTTCTTATGTTCTTATTATAAAGAGCACAGAGACAAACGACGGAAGTAATTCTTGACATTGGGAATTTAAGCTGTGATGAAAGGTTGAGGAAGTTCGGGATTGAGGAGATTCCATTGTTGGTTTTCTGATGATAAAAGGAACCGGCAAATTGTTCCCAGCAGCTGAAAGCTCAACTCCCAGGGACAGAAGTGGAAAGTGAGGGAGGAAGAGGGAAGGGGGGGGGGGGGGTGCTTTTACACAAAAATTGGTGACAGAGTTGGGGAATAAATTACCAGGGAAAGGTGTTGAAGTGGGCATTTTAATGGGGTCAAGAGACAATTAGATGTGTTTCTGGAGAGAGGAGAGATTGCAGGATATGGGGAGAAGGTGGGATTGAGGGATGTGGGGAGAAGGTGGGTAGGTGGGATTGAGGGATGTGGGGAGAAGGTGGGTAGGTGGGATTGAGGGATGTGGGGAGAAGGTGGGTAGGTGGGATTGAGGGATGTGGGGAGAAGGTGGGATTGAGGGATGTGGGGAGAAGGTGGGTAGGTGGGATTGCGGGATGTGGGGAGAAGGTGGGTAGGCAAGGTTGAGAGATGTGGGTAGGTGGGATTGAGGAATGTGGGGAGAAAGTGCGTCGATTTATGAAAAGTGGAACACCTTGTTGGTCCCACTGTCCTTTTCGAAATCCCAAGGTTTGTCTGATTTTAAGTTGCTGCTACTAGCCGTTAATGCAGGTGGTGGGGGTGGCTGGTGTTTAAGGAACGCTGGGGTCCATGCTCACGGCACCGGCTTTCTCGTAGACAACAACTTGCATTTATATAGCGCCTTTAATGAATGTCCCAAGGCGCTTCACAGGAGTGTTACCAGACTAAAATTGACACCGAGCCAAAGAAGGAGACTTTAGGACAGGTGACCAAAAGCTTGGTCAAAGAGCTCGCTGACTGTGAGTGAGGCAGGATAAGTGAGTGAGTCACCCCAAGGCATTCATAAGAACATAACACAAGAACATAAGAAATAGGAGCAGGAGTTGGCCATTTGGCCCCTCGAGCCTGCTCCGCCATTCAATAAGATCATGGCTGATCTTCTACCTCATCCCCACTTTCCTGCACTATCCCCATATCCCTTGATTCCCATAATATTCAAAAACCTATTGATCTCTATTGAATATACTCAACGACTGAGCCTCCACAGCCCTCTGGGGTAGAGAATTCCAAAGATTCACCACCCTCTGAGTGAAGAAATTTCTCCTCAACTCAGTCCTAAATGGCCGACCCCTTATTCTGAGACTGTGATCCCTGGTTCTAGACTCCCCAGCCAGGGGAAACATCCTCCCTGCATCTACCCTGTCAAGCCCTGTAAGAATTTTGTATGTTTCAATGAGATTACCTCTCATTCTTCTAAACTCTAGAGAATATAGGCCTAGTCTACTCAATCTCACCTCATAGGACAATCACCCAATCCCAGGAACCAGTCTGGTGAACCTTCGTTGCACTCCCTCTATGGCAAGTATATCCTTCCTTAGGGAAGGAGACCAAAACTGTACCCAATACTCCAGGTGTGGTCACACCAGGGCCCTATATAATTGCAGTAAGATGTCTTTATTCTTATACTCGAATCCTCTTTTAATAAAGGCCAACATACCATTTGCTTTCCTAATTGCTTGCTGCACCTGCATGTTAACTTTCAGTGATTCGTGTACAAGGACACCCAGGTCCCTCTGAACAACAACATTTCCCAATCTCTCACCAATTAAAAAATACTCTGCTTTTCTATTTTTCCTACCAAAGTGGATAACTTCACATTTCTCCACATTATATTCCATTTCCCATGTTCTTGCCCATTCACTGAGCCTGTCTATATCCCCTTGAAACCTCCTTGCATCCTCCTCACAACTTACAGTCCCACCCAGCTTTGTATCATCAGCAAACTTGGATATATTTGCCCAGATATTCCAATCGCAGGCCTCCCGCGGGCGGAGGACTGCGATCTGGAAAAATCTGCGCCCTTACCTTAGGGCTGCGGGGACGCGCACAATTCCGTTCCTGGGCCTCTCCAAACTGCCGGTGCGCAGGGCCCACGTGTCCCAGGGGCGCAGGTAGTTCGCAGCGTCCCTGGGATCACATGGGCCATGGGGAACCAATCAGAGAAGGGAATCTCCCTTCATACATTTGACAGGAAGACCTGTCAAATATATGAATGGAGATCACCCCCAAAACATAGTAAAACTTTAAATAAATTAAAGATAAAAATCACATTTTTAAAATGACTTGAAAGTACAAATAAATTAACTATTTTAAACAAAACTTAAAATTTTTCAAAAAATTATTAACGTTTTTTACAGGGTAAAAATAAACGTACCATTTTAAAATGATAAATCAGTACTTTTTTCAACTCTTATCCTGGTAAAAGCAGGCCTTATGCAGGCTTTTACCAGGCGCAAGAATTGTAAGTGTTTTCTGTGGGCGGAGGGTCTCCAAAAAGCGGAACTATCCGCCCGCAGAGGCCCTTCTCCAGGGCAGGCATCCGATCTGTCAAGAGGATTCTTGACAGATTGGAAATGCCGGTTTCCAGCGCATGCCTGAAACCGGCATTTCCGATGTCCCTATGGGTGGGTACACAGCACGTACACACCCTTGGGGATCGGAATATCCGGCCCATTACATTTGGTCCCCTCATCCAAATCATTGATGTGGATTGTGAATAGCTGAGGCCCAAGCACTGATCCTTGCGGTACCCCACTAGTTACAGTCTGCCAACCCAAAAATGACCCTTTTATTCCTACTCTCTGTTTTCTGTCCGTGAACCAATCCTCTATCCATGCTAATATATTACCCCCAATCCCATGAGCCCTAATTTTGTTTAATAACCTCTTGTGTGGCACCTTATCGAATACCTTCTGAAAATCTAAATACACCACATCCACTGGATCACCCCAATCTATTTTGCTACTTACAACCTCAAAAAACTCTTAACAGATTTGTCAAACATGATTTCCCCTTCATAAATCTGTGTTGACTCTGCCCAATCCTATTATTATTTTCTAAGTGCCCTGTTTCCACGTCCTTAATAGTAGATTTTCCCTACTACTGATGTCAGGCTAACTGGTCTGTAGGTCCCCGTTTTCTCTCTCCCTCCTTTCTTAAAAAGTGGGGTTTCATTTGCTACCTTCCAATCCGCAGGAAACATTCTACAATCTATGGAATTTTGGAAAATAACAACCAATGCACCCACTATCTCTGTAGCCACCTCTTTCAAAACCCTAGGATGTAGGCCATCAGGTCCAGGGGATTTATTGGCTTTCAGTCCCATTAATTTCTCCAGTACTATTTTTTTTACTAATTACTAATTTCTTTCAGTTCCCCATTCTCGTTAGACCTTTGATTCTCCACTATTTCCAGGAAGTTTTTTTGCATTTTCTTACGTGAAGACAGACACAAAATATTTGTTTAATTTCTCTGCCATTTCCTTATTCCCCATTATAATTTCTCCTGTCTCAGCCTGTAAGGGACCCATGTTTACTTTCGCTAATCTTTGCCTTTTTACATACCTATAGAAGCTTTTACAGTCTGTTTTTATGTCTCTTGCTAGTTTACTCTCATATTCTATTTTCCCTTTCTTTATCAATTTCTTGGCCCTCCTTTGCTGAATTTTAAAATCCTCCCAATCCTCAGGCTTACTATTCTTTTTGGCAACATTTCAAGCTGCTTCCTTTGATCTAATACTATCTTTAACTTCTCTTGTTAGCCACGGTTGGACCACTTTTCCTGTGGGGTTTTTGTGCCTTAAAGGAATGTATATTTGTTGTAAATTATATATTAATTCTTTAAATGCTAGCCATTGCTTGTCTACCGCATACCATTTAATGTAGTTTCCCAATCTACCTTAGCCAACTCGCCCCTCATACCTACGTAGTTTGCTTTGTTTAGATTTAAGACCCTAGTTTCAGATTTAACTAAATCACTTTCAATTCCCACTACCGGCTACCGACCATAGAGCACATATACCAGAAACGCTGTTTACGGAGGTCACGGACCATCATCAAAGACCCTACCCACCCCAGCCACAGTCTGTTCGCCCTCCTGCCATCTGGGAGACGCTACAGATGCATTCGCACCCGTACGACCAGATTTAGGAACAGCTTCTTTCCCAGGGCTGTCATCCTACTGAACTCCACAAATAAACTCTAAAGCCTGCACATCTGCCAATGCACTTTATTATGTTTATGTTAATATATAAGCCAAATGAATGTTGAATGTTTAAATGTCTTAATCTAAATGTACACTCTCAGGAGCCGCAAGCCTACATTTCGTTGTACTGCACTTGTGCACTAACAATGACAATAAAGTTGATTATGATTACGATTATGATTATGACCAAGAGGCTGCCTTGAGTTAAATCTTCACAGATCTGGCAGCAGCTTTCCTGTAATTGGCCGCATTCCAGGGCCCAGGGGCATCACTGAGCAACTAATGCTGAGAAAGGAAGACTTGCATTTCTATAGCGCCTTTCACAACCTCAAGATGTCCCAGTGCGCTTCACAGCCAATGAAGTACTCTTTGAAGTGCAGTCACTGTTGTAATGTAGGAAACGCGGCAGATAATTTGCGCACAGCAAGCTCCCACAAACAGCAATGTGATAATGACCAGATAACCTGTTTTAGTGATTTTGCATGAGAGGAAATTCTGAGGATACGCGGGACTGGCGCGGGAAGCTGGAGTTTGCCAATTCCAGTTGGACGTATCCCGTGGGAGATGTCATCACATGACCTGCCGCCAACCACTGCCCCCGCCCTCCTCGCCAACCGCCTTCCCTCGGCCAATCGGAAAGAAAACAGACTCTTCCTAAACCCCATTGGATGATGCTTGACTGTCAATCAAACAGCCTCCCCCCCCCACCCCACCCCCATAAAATCTCAATATTTTCATATCTAATAAACAAAACTTCAAAGAGTTAAGTTTCATTTAGTTGCAGCAGCAGAGTCCATAACCCTATAATTCCTGGAGAGTTTAGCAACCCTGAATTGAAGGAGCAGGGAGACTGGACTGGACTGGAATTTGCCCCTGGCCTGGACCCAGACCAGACCATGAGATGAGGGAGCGGGCCAGAGCCTGAGGGTCGGCGCTGCGCTCTGCACCTGTACTGCGCCGGAGATTCCGGGAGTGGCTCGGGAGGAGGCGGTGACGGTGACGGAGATGCGGAAGGGCGAGGAAACGAAAGTGACTCGGGTGAGTTCCGCTTTTTGTTGGCTGGGCTGCGAGTTGGGGGATCCCGAGTGCAGCCGCCTTGTTTGGGAGTCAGGCTTTGCAGGTGAGTTGGATTTCAGTACCTTTGAGAACTGGGAAAACATTTCCCCCTGAATCTGGAGAATGTGTGGCTTCAGACTTTTAACCCACGGACTGCCGACTGAACCCAATCCAAATATGTTTCAATGTGAAGGATTTCTCCCCAGATATTAATCATTAAGTATTGTTTTGGGGGAATTGTCTTTGGGGCAATCTCTTACCACTTACCTTTTGCAGAAAGAAGTTAAATTGTTTTTGACAAGAGGTTTCAGTGTAAATCGATTCTGTGGTGCAGTTTCCCCTATTTAATGGTACAGTACAAGCCTGAACATGGGCCACAGATACTGTATTAAAGGGGCAGTGTGGTGTCACAAGAGAAGCTGGTGGAGGGGGTGCAGTGATGTCATCACGTGGTTTATGACTGTTGCTGAAGACAAACTTGTATTTCTATAGCGCCTTTCAACACCTCCAGGATGTCTCCAAGCGCTTTACAGCCAATGAAGTACTTTTTGAAGTGTAGTCACTGTTGTAATGTGGGAAACGCGGCAGCCAATTTGCGCACAGCAAGCTCCCACAAACAGCAATGTGATAATGAGCAGATAATCTGTTTTAGTGATGTTGATTGAAGGATAAATATTGGCCCAGGACACCGGGGAGGACTCCCCTGCTCTTCTTCGAAATAGTGGCCACGGGATCTTTTACATCCACCTGAGAGAGCAGACGGGTCCCGAGTTTAATGGCTCCTCCGACAGTGCAGCACCAGTGTCGGCCTGGATTTTGTGCTCGGGTCTTTGGAGTGGGGCTCGAACCCACAACCCCAGAGGTGAGAGTGCCACCCACTGAGCCACGATGGTGCAGTGGGTTACATGATGTATTTTGGGAACGAAACTAAGGCAGTAATTTTACTGTGAATGGAAGTGGGCTTGGTGCTGTGGAAGAGCAGAGGGATTTGGGGGGACAGGGTTACCAGAACATTAAAGGCAACACCTCTGGTTGATTAGGTCGTGAAGAAAGTGAATGGAATTCTAGTTTTAAAAAAAATTCATTTATGGAATGTGGGCGTCGCTGGCAAGGCCAGCATTTATTGCCCATCCCTAATTGCCCTTGAGAAGGTGGTGGTGAGCCGCCTCCTTGAACCACTGCAGTCCGTGTGGTGAAGGTGCTCCCACAGCGCTGTTAGGGAGGGAGTTCCAGGATTTTGACCCAGCGACGATGAAGGAACGGCGATATATTTCCAAGTCAGGATGGTGTGTGACTTGGAGGGGAACTTGGAGGTGGTGGTGTTCCCATGCGCCTGCTGCCCTTGTCCTCCTAGGTGGAAGAGGTGGCGGGTTTGGGAGGTGCTGCCGAAGGAGCCTTGGCGAGTTGCTGCAGTTCATCTTGTAGATGGTACACACTGCAGCCACGGTGCGCCGGTGGTGGAGGGAGTGAATGTTTAAGGTGGTGGATGGGGTGCCAATCAAACGGGCTGCTTTGTCCTGAATGGTGTTGAGCTTCTTGAGAGTTGTTGGAGCTGCACTCATCCAGACAAGTGGAGAATATTCCATCACACTCCTGACTTGTGCCTTGTAGATGGTGGAAAGGCTTTGGAGAGTCAGGAGGTGAGACACTCGCCACAGAATACACAGCCTCTGACCTGCTGTTGGTGCCACAGTATTTATGTGGCTGGTCCAGTTAAGTTTCTGGTCAAGGTATAGGATATAAAAGTCAAGAGATAATGAGGAGCTTTAATGAGACCTCGGTCAGATTACTGTGCGTAATAACAGGCTCCCCCTGTCAGGAAGGATGTTGAGGCTTGAGAGAGGATGGTGCCTGGTATGAGGAAACACAAATATGAAGAAAGATTTGAAAAATTGGATCTCTTTTTTTGTTAGAAAACTGCAGATTACGAGTGATGTAATAGAAGTGTTCAAAATTCTGGAATGTTGGGACAGGGTGGATAGAGGCTGCTTCCAGTGATTGAGGGTCGAGAACGAGGGGCCAAAGACACAAGATTCAATGGAAGAGATTTAGAACACGGGGCAGGAGAAACCTCTTCACACAGAGAGTTGTGAGGCTGTGGGATTCAATCCCAGGGTCAGTGGCTGAGGCAGAAACTGTGTCAACATTCGAGATTAGATTGGAGAGGAGGATGAAGGGATATGGGAACAGGGCGGGTAAATGCGATTGGGAGTATTTGCTCATGTGGAGGGTAAAGGCTGACACGGACCAAATGGGCCAAATGGCCTGTTTCCCTGTTGTAACTTCTACGTATGTCTATGTCACTTGTGAAGTATAACTGGTCAGGTTTGAGTGAGGTAGACTATGGGCCGTATTTTGCGACCCCTACAGGTGCATACGAGGTGTGCTCGCGCCCGTAGAGGTGGCGCAAGTTCCGGGTTTAGGCAGGCGAAGTGCATGCGCGAAAACCCGCAACTTGCGATCTGTCAAGAATCATCTTGACAGATCCTCCGCATCCCCGGGAGAAGGGCCTCCGCGGCGGGGGGAGTGTTGCGCTATTTGCCCAACTTCTGCCCACTGAATGCCCGTGAAATTCTTACGCTAGGTAAAATTTATACGTTAAAAACCCTGTTCAATAAGGTAAGTTTATTTTTAGCCCTGTTAAAACATACACATATTTAAAATTAAATTTTCATTTAAAATATTTAATTAAATGGCATTTTAATTCATTTTAAATATGTAATTACACAAAAACACATGAAATAATTTATTTTTTATTTTTTAAGTGATCCCCATTCATACTTATGGGGTTTCCGTACATAAGAACATAAGAAATAGGAGCAGGAGTAGGCCAATCGGCCCCTCGAGCCTGCTCCGCCATTCAATAAGATCATGGCTGATCTGATCCTAACCGCCAATCCGCTATCACAGAACCATCTCCTGAATCTAACAGAATTAGACACACGAAATAGGAGCAGGACCAGGCTACACAACCCCTGGGCCCGCTCCGCTACCCACAGGGCCATGTCCGATCCGAACCTAGACTCATGTCCAAATTCCTGCCTGCTCCCCGTAACCCTTAATTCCCTTTACTTCTAGGAAACTGTCTATTTCTGTTTTAAATTTATGTAATGATGTAGCAGCATATTCCATGGACCTACCACCCTCTGAGTGAAGTAGTTCCTCCTCATCTCAGTTTTGAAAGAGCAGCCCCTTATTCTAAGACTATGCCCCCTAGTTCTAGTTTCACCCATCATCGGGAACATCCTCACCGCATCCACCCGATCCAACCCCTTCACAATCTTATATGTTTCAATAAGATCGCCTCTCATTCTTCTGAACTCCAATGAGTAGAGTCCCAATCTACTCAACCTCTCCTCATATGTCCATCCCCTCAACCCCGGGATTAACCGAGTGAACCTTCTTTGTACTGACTCGAGAGCAAGTATGTCTTTTCTTAAGTATGGACACCAAAACTGTATGCAGTATTCGAGGTGCGGTCTCACCAATACCTTGTACAACTGAAGCAATACCTCCCTATTTTTATATTCTATCCCCCTAGCAATGAAAGCCAACATTCCATTGGCCTTCTTAATCACTTGCTGCACCTGCATACTAACCTTTTGAGTTTCGTGCGCCAGGACCCCCAGATCCCTTTGTACTTCAGTACTTTCCAGTTTCTTGCCATTAAGAGAATAACTTGCTCTACGATTTTTCCTGCCAAAGTGCGTAACCTCACACTTTCCAGTATTGTATTCCATCTGCCAAATCTCTGCCCACTTACTTAGCCTGTCTATGTCCCCTTGCAGGTTTTTTATGTCCTCCTCACTCACTACTTTCCCTCCCATCTTAGTATCATCTGCAAACTTTGATATGTTACACTCGGTCCCCTCCTCCAAATCGTTAATATAGATTGTAAAGAGTTGGGGACCCAGCACTGACCCCTGCGGAACACCACTAGTTACTGATTGCCAGTCTGAGAATGAACCATTTATCCCAACCCTCTGCCTTCTGTTAGATAGCCAATCCTCTATCCATGCCAGAATATTACCCCCAATCCTGTGATTTTTTATCTTAAGCAATAATCTTTTGTGTGGCACCTTGTCAAATGCCTTTTGGAAGTTTAAATACACTACGTCCACTGGTTCCCCTTTATCCACCCTATATGTTACTTCCTCAAAGAACTCCAGCAAATTTGTCAAACATGACTTCCCCTTCATAAAACCATGCTGACTTTGTCCTATTAAATTATGATTATCCAAATGTCCTGTTACTATCTCCTTAATAATGGACTCCAAAATTTTACCTACCACAGATGTTAGGCTAACCGGTCTATAGTTTCCAGCCTTCTGTCTACTGCCCTTTTTAAATAAGGGTGTTACATTAGCAGTTTTCCAGTCTGCCGGGACCTTTGCTGAGTCCAGGGAGTTTTGGAAAATTATTACCAATGCATCCACAATCCCTACCGCCACTTCCCTCAAGACCCTAGGATGTAAGCCATCAGGTCCAGGAGATTTATCCGCCTTGAGTCCCATTATTTTACCGAGTACCACTTCCTTAGTGATTTTGATCGTGTTTTGCACCTCCCCCTCTATAGCCCCCTGTTTGTCCAGTGTTGGGATATTAGAACATAAGAACATAAGAAATAGGAGCAGGAGTAGGCCAATCGGCCCCTCGAGCCTGCTCCACCATTCAATAAGATCATGGCTGATCTGATCCTAACCTCAAATCTTCTATCACTCTGCATCCACCCGAACCCATGTAATCTCCCGGGAGAGGCGAAAAACCAGATAAAGACCCAATGGCCAATTTGGGAGAAAAAAATCTGGGAAATTCCTCTCCGACCCATCTAGGCGATCGAAATTCTTCCAGGAGATCACTCTGTCCCTATATTTTCTACAGTACTTACCTTCTGTAAAGGCGATCTCCACCCCAGCCAGGAACAGGAATAAAACCATCTCCTGAAATCTAACACAGAATTAGAACACAGTAGGAGCAGAACAAGGCTACACGGCCCCTGGGCCCACTCCACTAGCCACAGGGCCATGACCATTCCGAACCTAGACTCATGTCCAATTTCCTGCCCGCTCCCCGTAACCCTTAATTCCCTTTACTTCTAGGAAACTATCTATTTCTGTTTTAAATTTATTTAATGATGTAGCTTCCACAGCTTTCTGGGGCAGCAAATTCCACAAACCTACCACCCTCTGAGTGAAGAAGTTCCTCCTCATCTCAGTTTTGAAAGAGCAGCCCCTTATTCTAAGACTATGCCCCCTAGTTCTAGTTTCACCCATCATCGGGAACATCCTCACCGCATCCACCCGATCCAACCCCTTCACAATCTTATATGTTTCAATAAGATCGCCTCTCATTCTTCTGAACTCCAATGAGTAGAGTCCCAATCTACTCAACCTCTCCTCATATGACCACCCCCTCATCCCCGGGATTAACCGAGTGAACCTTCTTTGTACTGACTCGAGAGCAAGTATGTCTTTTCTTAAGTATGGACACCAAAACTGTATGCAGTATTCCAGGTGCGGTCTCACCAATACCTTGTACAACTGCAGCAATACCTCCCTGTTTTTATATTCCATCCCTCTAGCAATAAAAGCCAACATTCCATTGGCCTTCTTAATCACTTGCTGCACCTGCATACTAACTTTTTGAGTTTCGTGCACCAGGACCCCCAGATCCCTTTGTACTACAGTATTTTCCAGTTTCTTGCCATTAAGATAATAACTTGCTCTATGATTTTTCCTGCCAAAGTGCATAACCTCACACTTTCCAGTATTGTATTCCATCTGCCAAATCTCTGCCCACTTACTTAGCCTGTCTATGTCCCTTTGCAGGTTTTTTATGTCGTCCTCACTCACTACTTTCCGTCCCATCTTTGTATCATCTGCAAACTTTGATATGTTACACTCGGTCCCCTCCTCCAAATCGTTAATATAGATTGTAAAGAGTTGGGGACCCAGCACTGACCCCTGCGGAACACCACTAGTTACTGGTTGCCAATCTGAGAACGAACCATTTATCCCAACTCTCTGCTTTCTGTTAGAGAGCCAATCCTCCACCCATGCCAGAATATTACCCCCAATCCCGTGATTTTTTATCTTGAGCAATAATCTTTTGTGTGGCACCTTGTCAAATGCCTTTTGGAAGTCTAAATACACTACGTCCACTGGTTCTCCTTTATCCACACTGTATGTTACTTCCTCAAAAAACTCAAGCAAATTTGTCAAACACGACTTCCCCTTCATGAAACCATGCTGAGTTTGTCCTATTAAATTATGTTTATCCAAATGTCCCGTTACTGTCTCCTTAATAATGGACTCTAACATTTTACCAACCACAGATGTTAGGCTAACAGGTCTATAGTTTCCAGCCTTCTGCCTACTACCCTTTTTAAATAAGGGTGTTACATTAGCAGTTTTCCAATCTGCCGGGACCTTTGCTGAGTCCAGTGAGTTTTGGAAAATTATTATCAATGCATCCACAATCCCTACCGCTACTTCCCTCAAGACCCTAGGATGCAAGCCATCAGGTCCAGGGGATTTATCCGCCTTGAGTTCCATTATTTTACCAAGTACCACTTCCTTAGTGATTTTAATCGTATTTAGTTCCTCCCCCCCTAGAGCCCCCTGTTTGTCCAGTGTTGGGATATTCTTAGTGTCCTCTACTGTAAAGACTGATACAAAATAATTGTTCAGTGTTTTTGCCATCTCCATGTTTCCCACCATTAATTTCCCGGTCTCATCCTCTAAGGGACCAACATTTACTTTAGCCACCCTTTTTCTTTTTATATAACTATAGAAACTTTTACTGTCTGTTTTTATATTTTTTGCTAATTTACTTTCATAATCTATCTTCCCTTTCTTAATCAATCTTTTAGTTATTTTTTGCTGTCTTTTAAAGACTTCCCAATCTTCCATCCTCCCACTAGATTTGGCTACCTTATATGTCCTTGTTTTTAGTCGGATACTATCCTTAATTACTTTACTTAGTCACGGATGGCTATCTTTTCTTTTACACCCTTTTTTCCTCAGTGGAATATATTTTTTTTGGAAGTTGTAAAATAACTCCTTAAATGTACACCACTGGTCATGTACCGTCTTACCCTTTAATCTATTTTCCCAGTCCACTCTAATTAATTCCGCTCTCACTCCTTCATAGTCTCCTTTATTCAAGCTCAGCACGCTTGTTTGAGATCCAAACTTCTCACCCTCTAATTGAACATGGAACTCAACCATGTTATGGTCACTCATTCCAAGGGGATCCTTTACTAGGACATTTTTAATTAATCCTGTCTCATTACACAGGACCAAATCTAAGGTTGCTTGCCCCCTGGTCGGTTCAGTTATATACTGCTCAAGAAACCCATCCCTAATACACTCAATGAACTCATCCTCAAGGCTGCTCTGCCCAATTTGATTTGTCCAGTTAATATGATAATTAAAATCTCCCATAATTATAGCTGTTCCCTTATTACAAGCCTCAACTATTTCCTGATTAATACTCCGTCCAACAGAGTTGCAACTGTTCGGAGGCCTATAGACTACACCCACTAGTGTTTTTTTCCCCTTATTATTCCTTATCTCCACCCAAACTGTTTCACTATCCTGCTCCTTTGACCCAATATCATTTCTCTGTATTACAGTGATTCCTTCCTTTATTAACATAGCCACCCCACCTCCTCTCCCTTCCTGCCTGTCCTTCCTGATTGTTAAATAACCTGGTATGTTTAATTCCCAGTCATGGTCACCCTGCAGCCATGTTTCTGTAATGGCCACAAGATCATACCCATATGTCATTATTTGTGCCGTTAACTCATTCATTTTGTTACGAATGCTACATGCATTCAGATAAAGAACTTTCAAATATGTTTTGTAACACTTAGTTCCTGTTTTTTCCCTTTTTAGTACTTTACTTTTTACTCCATACCTTCTGTCCCTTCCTGACACATTCTGTTTTTTAATTCCCCCACTGCTACCTAAGTCTATGAACTTCTCTGTTGTCATTTCTATTATTTGCTCTCTAGAAACCTCCCCCCCACTAATTAGTTTAAAGCCCTCTCTACAGCCCTAGTTATATGATTCGCCAGGACTCTAGTCCCAGCACTGGCCAAGTGGAGTCCGTCCCAACAGCTCCCTCCTGTCCCAGTGTCCCAAGAAGCAAAACCCATTTCTCCCACACCAGTCTTTGAGCCACGCATTTAACTCTTTAATTTTATTTATCCTAGCCAAATTCGCTCGTGGCTCAGGTAATAACCCAGAGATTATTACCCTTGAGGTTCTGTTTTTTAATTTGACCCCTAGCTGCTCATACTCCTTTAACAGAACCGTCTTCCTTGTCCTATCTACGTCGTTTGTACCAACATGGACCACGACAACTAGATCCTCCCCCTCCAAGTTTCTTTCCAGCCCAGAAGAGATGTCCTTAACCCTGGCACCAGGCAGGCAACACAGCCTTCGGGACTCCCGCTCTTGACTGCAGAGAACCCTATCTATCCCCCTAATGATACTATCCCCTACCACTACAACACTTCTTTTTACTCCCTCCACTTGAATGGCCCCCTGTACCACGGTGCTGTGGCCAGGTTGCTCATCCTCCCTGCAGTCCCCGCTCCCGCCCTCACAGGGAGTAAGAACCTCAATCCTGCTGGACAAGAACAAGGGCTGCGTCTCCTTCAACACAACATCCATATTCTTAGTGTCCTCTACTGTAAAGACTGATACAAAATATTCATTCAGTGTTTTTGCCATCTCCATATTTCCCACCATTAATTTCCCGGTCTCATCCACTGAGGGACCAACATTTACTTTAGCCACCCTTTTTCTTTTTATATAACTATAAAAACTCTTACTATCTGTTTTTATATTTTTGCTAATTTACTTTCATAATCTATCTTCCCTTAATCAATCTTTTTGTTATTTTTTGCTGTCTTTTAAAGTTTTCCCAATCCTCTATCCTCCCACTAGATTTGGCTACCTTATATGCCCTTGTTTTTAGTCGAATACTATCCTTAATTTCTTTACTTAGCCACGGATGGCTGTCTTTTCTTTTACACCCTTTTCTTCTCAGTGGAATATATATTTTTTGGAAGTTGTAAAATAACTCCTTAAATGTACACCACTGATCATGTATCGTCTTACCCTTTAATCTATTTTCCCAATCCACTCTACTCAATTCCGCTCTCATACCTTCATAGTCTCCTTTATTCAAGCTTACCACGCTTGTTTGAGATCCAACCTTCTCACCCTCTAATTGAATATGGAATTCAACCATGTTATGGTCACTCATTCAAGGGGATCCTTTAGAAACATAGAAACATAGAAGATAGGAGCAGGAGTAGGCCATTCGGCCCTTCGAGCCTGCTCCGCCATTCAACGAGATCATGGCTGATCATCCAAACCCTAGCACCCGGTCCCTACACCGACAGCCACCCCACCCAAGCCCTATCCCCGTAACCCCACGTATTTAATCCCCACGTATTTAATCCCCCCTAACACTACGGGTCAATTTTTATCATGGCCAATCAACCTAACCCGCACATCTTTGGACTGTGGGAGGAAACCGGAGCACCCGGAGAAAACCCACGCAAACACGGGGAGAATGTGCAAACTCCACACAGACAGTCACCCGAGGCCGGATTTGAACCCGGGTCCCTGGCGCTGTGAGGCAACAGTGCTAACCACTATGCCACCATGCTGTCTTTATTTGGACATTTTTAATTAATCCTGTCTCGTTACACAGGACCAGATCTAAGGTTGCTTGCCCCCTGGTCGGTTCAGTTACATACTGCTCAAGAAACCCATCCCTAATACACTCAATGAACTCATCCTCAAGGCAGCCCTGCCCAATTTGATTTGTCCAATTAATATGATAGTTAAAATCCCCCATAATTATAGATGTTCCCTTATTACAAGCCTCAACTATTTCCTGATTGATACTCCGTCCAACAGAGTTGCAACTGTTCGGAGGCCTATAGACTACGCCCACTAGTGTTTTTTTCCCCTTATTATTCCTTATCTCCACCCAAACTGTTTCATTATCCTGATCTTTTGACCCAATATAATTTCTCTGTATTACAGTGATTCCTTCCTTTATTAACATAGCCACCCCACCTCCCCTTCCTTCCTGCCTGTCCTTCCTGATCGTTAAATAACCTGGTATGTTTAATTCCCAGGCATTGTCACCCTGCAGCCATGTTTCTGTAATGGCCACAAGATCATACCCATATGTAGTTATTTGTGCCATTAACTCGTCTATTTTGTTACGAATGCTACGTGCATTCAGATAGAGAACTTTCAAATATGTTTTGTGACATTTAGTTCCTGCTTTTGCCCTTTTTATTACTTTACCTTTTACTCCATACCTTCTGTCCCTTCCTGACACGCTCTGGTTTTTAATTTCCCCACTGCTACCTAAGTCTATGACCTTCTCTGTTGTCATTTTTATTATTTGCTCTCTAGGAACCTCCCCCCCACTAGTTAGTTTAAAGCCCTCTCTACAGCCCTAGTTATATGATCCGCCAGGACTCTAGTCCCAGCACTGGCCAAGTGAAGCCCGTCCCAACGGAACAGCTCCCTCCTGCCCCAGTACTGGTGCCAGTGTCCCAGGAAGCAAAACCCATTTCTCCCACACCAGTCTTTGAGCCACGCATTTAACTCTCTAATTTTATTTGTCCTAGCCAAATTCGCTCGTGGCTCAGGTAATAATCCAGAGATTATTACCCTTGAGGTTCTGTTTTTTAATTTGACCCCTAGCTGCTCATACTCCTTTAACAGAACCGGCTTCCTAGTCCTATCTACGTCGTTTGTACCAACATGGACCACGACAACTGGATCCACCCCCTCCCACTGCAAGTTTCTTTCCAGCCCAGAGGAGATGTCCTTAACCCAGGCACTGGGTAGGCTACACAGCCTTCGGGACTCTCGCTCTCGGCTGCAGAGAACTCTATCCCCCTAATAATACTATCCCCTACCACTACAACATTTCTATTTACTCCCCCCTCTTGAATGGCCCCCCGTTCCACGGTGCTGTGGCCAGGTTGCTCATCCTCCCTGCAGTCCCTGCTCCTGTCCCCACAGGGAGTAAGAATCTCGAACCTGTTGGACAAGAGCAAGGGCTGCAGCTCCTCCAGCTCTACCTCCTGGATCCCCGTACCTGCCTCACTCGTAGTCACACCGTCCTGTCCCTGACCATGGGCTACATCTGAATTAATTAACTTCATAGGTGTGACCACCTCCTGATACACAGAGTCCAGGTACTTCTCCCCCTCCCTGATGTGTCGCAGTGTCTGAAGCTCAGACTCCAGCTCATCAACACGGAGCTGGAGTTCCTGTAGCAGCAGACGCTTGTCACAGATGTAATCACCGTGAGCCTCAATGGGGTTCACCGGCTCCCACATCTCGCAACAGTAACACATCACCTGCACCATTCTATGTAATTAATTACATTTTTTATTGTTAGTTATGGACACCCTCTGCCCGATTTTAGATGCTAGGATCCCCTTTAATTAATTGGATTTAAATTAAATCAATCCCTCTAGTTACACCAGTTAAATGGTTTACCAACAGTCACTCTGCACCAGAAAGGCCTTATTAACTACAACCCACAGAGTTAAAGTTTGAAAAGAGCACCTAACACCCCACTTCCCCTAACTCACACTTACTCAAACTCACAGCACTCTTTGATGACTCGCACTAGGACTGGTCTTTTTATACTGTTTGTTTGTTTACAGCCAAATGAGTCAGCCCTGCTGATTGGTTAGAAAACTGGTTTCCACTGCCTGCTGTGCCAATTTACTCCTACTGCAGTGTAACCTTGTTTTACTCTTCTTAAACCAACAGAATCCCAAATATTTAACTTTTCCCCTTTACTTAAACTGCTTAAGTAATCTTATCAAGAATGATTTAAAGAGAAATAACAATTAAAGAACTCTCACACTTACCCAAACTCACAGCACTCTTTGATGACTCGCACTCACTCGTACGTACAGAACTCCTATAAGAATGAATGGAAATTCCCTTCTTTTATTGGGTGGGCCGGCCCACGTGATCCCGGGGGCGCTTGCGAACCGCCTGCGCCCCTGGGCTACGTGGGGCACCACCCGCGCGGACCCGGAGAGGCCCAGGATCGCGAGTCTCCATATCTCACGGGCCACCAGGTACATTCGTAGATTTTTTTTACAGGTCGGAGGCGTCCGCCCGCCCGCAGGAAGCCTCCGATCGCAATTTCAGGCCCAATATTTATAATCCAATCTCGTGACTTATCACTGCCCGCACGAGTGGGATGTACCCGGAGGTCACGGAACCAGAGCAGATACATCAATGGGCGTGGCACCATCCCTCTCCCTGGCCACTGTCTGAGGCTGAACCAGGCCATTCGTAACCTTGCCGTCCTATTTGACCCTGAGATGAGCTTCCGACCCCATATCCTCTCCATCACCAAGACCATGTCCATAGAAACATAGAAAAATAGGAGCAGGAGTAGGCCATTCGGCCCTTCGAGCCTGCTCCGCCATTCAATATGATCATGGCTGATCCTCTGTCTCAATACCATATCCCCGCTCTCTCCCCATACCCCTTGATGCCTTTTGTGTATAGAAATCTATCTATCTCCTTCTTAAATATATTCAGTGACTTGGCCTCCACAGCCTTCTGTGGTAGAGAATTCCTTAGGTTCACCACCCTCTGAGTGAAGAAATTTCTTCTCATCTCAGTCCTAAATGTCCTACCCCGTATCCTGAGACTGTGACCCCTTGTTCTAGACCCCCCAGCCAGGGGAAACATCCTCCCTGCATCCAGTCTGTCTAGCCCTGTCAGAATTTTATACGTTTCAATGAGATCCCCTCTCATTCTTCTAAACTCTAGTGAATATAGGTCTAGTCGTCCCAATCTCTCCTCATACATCAGTCCTGCCATCCCAGGAATCAATCTGGTGAACCTTCGCTGCACTCCCTCTATGGCAAGTATATCCTTTTTTAGGTAAGGAGACCAAAACTGCACACACTACTCCAGGTGTGGTCTGTACAACTGTAGTAAGACATCCTTGCTCCTGTACTCAAATCCTCTTGCAATAAAGGCCAACATACCATTTGCCTTCCTAACTGCTTGCTGCACCTGCATGTTTGTTTTGAGTGACTGGTGTACAAGGACACCCAGGTCCCTTTGTACATCAGCATTTCCCAATCTATCACCATTTAAATAATACTCTGCCTTTCTGGTTTTCCTACCGAAGTGGATAACTTCACATTTATCCACGTCATACTGCATCTGCCATGTATTTGCCCACTCACTCGTCTAAATCGCCTTGAAGCCTCTTTGCATCCTCCTCACAACTCACAATCCCACCTAGTTTCGTGTCGTCAGCAAACTTGGAAATATTACATTTGGTTCCTCATCCAAATCATTGATATATAGTGTGAATAGCTGGGGCCCAAGCACTGATCCCTGCGGTACCCCACTAGTCACCGCCTGCCACCCCAAAAAAGACCCATTTATTCCTACTCTCTGTTTCCTGTCTGTTAACCAATTTTCAATCCATGCCAGTATATTACCCCCAATCCCATGTGCTTTAATTTTGCACACTAACCTCTTATGTGGGACTTTAACAAAGGCCTTCTGAAAATCCAAATACACCACATCTACTGATTCTCCCTTATCTATTCTACCAGTTACATCCTCAAAAAACTCCAGTAGGTTTGTCAAACACGATTTCCCTTTCATAAATCCATGTTGACTTTGTCTAATCCTGTTGATATTTTTTAAGTGCCCTGTTATGCCATCCTTTATAATAGACTAGCATTTTCCCTACTATTGATATTAGGCTAACCGGTCTGTAGTTCACTGTTTTCTCTCTCCCTCCTTTTTTAAATAGCGGGGTTACATTTATAATGGGGAATGAGGAAATGGCAGAAAAATTCACGGAGGAAGACACAAAAAAACCTCCCAGAAATATGAGCAAACCAAGAGTGCGGCGAGAATGAAGAACTTAAAGAAATTATTATTTGTAAAAAAAAACAGTACTAGCAAAATTAATGGGACTAAAAGTCGACAAATCCCAAGGACCGGATGACCTACATCCTTGTGTTTTGAAAGAGGTGGCCATTGGGATAGTGGACGCATTGGTTGTCATCTTCCAAAATTCTATAGATTCTGGAACGGTTCCTGCAGATTGGAGGATAACAAATGTAACCCCACTATTTAAGAAAGGAGGGAGAGAGAAAACGGGGAACTACAGACCTGTTAGCCTCACATCAGTAGTTGGGAAAATGCTGGTATCTATTATAAAGGGTGCAATAACTGGGCATTTAGAAACTAATAAAGATTGGGCAGAGTCAACATGGATTTATGAAAGGGAAATCCTGTTTAACAAACCTATTGGAGTTCTTTGAGGATGTAACCAGTGGAGTAGACAAAGGGGAACCGGTAGATGTGGTGTATCTGGATTTTCAGAAGGCCTTCGATAAGGTCCCACACAAGAGGTTGGTGAACAAAATTAGGGCACATGGAATTGGGGGTAATATTTGGTTAACAGACAGAAAACAAAGAGTAGGGATAAACAGGTCTTTTTCAGGATGGCAGGCTGTGACTCGTGGGGTTCCGCAAGGATCGGTGCTCGGGCCCCAGCTATTGACAACCTATATCAATGATTTGGATGAGGGGACTAAATGTAACATTTCCAAATTTGCTGATGATACAAAGCTAGGTGGCAGTGTCAGTTGTGAAGAGGCTTCAAGGGGATCTCGACAGGCGCAGTGAGTGGGCGAGAACATGGCAGATGGAATATAATGTGGATAAATGTGAAGTTATTCACTTTGGTAGAAAAAACAGAAAGGCAGAGTATTTCCTGATTGGGGAATGCAGATGCTCAAAGGGACCTGGGTGTCCTTGTACATGAATCACTGAAAGTGAATGTGCAGGTGCAGCAAGCCATTAGGAAGGCAAATGGTATGCTGGCCTTCATTACAAGAGGATTTGAGTACAGGAGTAAAGAGGTCTTACTCCAATTATATAGGGCCTTGGTGAGACTACATCTGGAGTACTGTGTACAATTTTGGTCTCCTTACCTAAGGAAGGATATACTTGCCATAGAGGGAGTGCAACGAAGGTTCACGAGATTGATTCCTGGGATGGTGGGACTGTCATATGAGAAGAGATTGAGTAAACTAGGCCTGTATTCTCTTGAATTCAGAAGAATGAGAGGGGATCTCATTGAAGCATACAAAATTATTACAGGGCTTGATGGGGTGGATGCTGGGAGACTGTTTCCCTTGGCTGGGGAGTCTAGAACCAGGGACCACAGCCTCAGGATAAAGGGTAGGCCATTCAGGACTGAGATGAGAAGAAAGTTCTTCACACAGAGGGTGGTGAATCTTTGGAATTCTCTACCCCAGAGGGCTGTGGAGGCTCAGTCATTGGGTATATTCAAAACAGAAGTCGATAGATTTCTGACTAGTAAGGGCATCAAGGGATATGGCGATAGGGCCAATGAATGGAGTTGAGGCAGAAGATCAGCCATGATCTCATTGAATGGCGGAGCAGGCTCAAAGGGCTGAATGGCCTACTCCTGCTCATATTTCTTATGTTCTTATTTGCCACCCTCCAATCTGCAGGAACTGTTCCATAATCTATAGAATTTTGGAAGATGACAACCAATGCATCCACTATTTCCATGGCTACCTCTTTTCGTACCCTGGGGATTTATCAGCTTTCAGGCCCATTAATTTCTCCAGCACTATTTTTTTACTAATACTAATTTCCTTTAATTCCTCCTTCTCACTAGACCCTTGGTACCCTAGCATTTCTGGGAAGTTATTTGTGTCCTCTTCCGTGAAGACAGAACCAAAGTATTTGTTTAATTGCTCAGCCATTTCCTTGTTCCCCATTATAAATTCTCCCTTTTCTGACTGTAAGGGACCGACATTTGTCTTCACTAATCTTTTTCTTTTTACATACTTGTAGAAGCTTTTATAGTCTGCTTTTATGTTCCTTGCAAGTTTACTTTCATACTCTATTTTTCCCCTCTTAATCAATCGCGTGGTCCTTTTTTGCTGAACTCTAAACTGCTCCCAATCCTCAGGCTTGCTACTTTTTCTGGCAACTTTATATGAATCCTCTTTGGATCTAATACTATCCTTAATTTCTTTTGTTAGCCATCATTGGGCCGCTTTTCCTTGTGTTTTTGCGCCAGAAAGGAATGTATAACTGTTACAATTCATGCATTTGTTCCTTAAATGTTAGCCATTGCCTATCCACCGTCATGCCTTTTAATGAAGCTCCCCAATCTATCATAGCCAACTCACTCCTCATACCATCATAGTTTCCTTTGTTCAGATTTAGGTCCCTAGTTTCGGATTGGACTTCTTCACTTTCCAGGTATATGAAAAGGAAGAGAGTCGCTAAAGTAAATGTTGGTCCCTTAGAGGATGAGACTGGGGAATTAATAATGGGGAATGGGGAAATGGCAGAGACTCTGAACAAATATTTTGTGCCTGCCTTCACTGTAGAAGACACTAACAACATCCCAGTAATGGATAATCAAGGGGCCACAGGGAGGGGGAAAACTGAAGACAATCACTGTCACTAAGGAAATAGTACTCGGTAAAATAATGGGACTAAAAGACGACAAGTCCCTCTGGCCCAGATGGCCTGCATCCCAGGGTCTTAAAAGAAGTGGCTGCAGAGATAGTGGATGCATTGGTTGCAATATACCAAAATTCCCTGGACTCTGGAGAGGTCCCAGTGGATTGGAAAACCGCTAATGTAACACCCCTATTTAAGAAAGAAGGGAGACAGAAAGCAGGAAACTATAGACCAGTTAGCCTAACATCTGTCATTGGGAAAATGCTGGAGCCCTTCATTAAGGAAACAGTAGCAGGGCATTTGGAAAATCATACTGCAGTCAAACGGAGTCAGCATGGTTTTACGAAAGGGAAATCATGTTTAACAAATTTGCTGGAGTTCTTTAAGGTTGTAATGAGCAGGGTGGACAAGGGTGAGCCAGTGGATGTGGTGTATTTGGATTTCCAGAAGGCATTCGATAAGGTGCCACATAAAAGGTTACTGCGTAAGATAAGAGCTCACGGAATTAGGGTAATATATTGGCATGGAATGTTTGCCATTGCCTATCCACTGTCAACCCTTTGAGTGCCATTCCTCAATCAATCCTACCCAACTCGCTCTACTGTGAAGATGTTGCAAATGGGAATGGCAAAATCATACTGCATGAAAAATGGGGGCAGGGATTATGATCTGAAATTGTTGAACTCGATGTTGAGTCCGGAAGGCTGTAAAGTGCCTAATCGAAAGATGGGTGGGAAAGCAAGTTGTGCAGAGGACTCAATGAAACTGCAAAGGGATATAGACAGGCTAAGTGAGCGGGCAAACATTTGGCAGATGGAGTATAATGTGGGAAAGTGCAAGGTTATCCACTTTGGCAGGAAAAATAAAAAAGCAAACTATTATTTAAATGGAGAGAGATTACAAAATGCTACAGTTCAGAGGGACCTGGGGGTCCTTGTACATGGAACACAAAAAGTTAGCATGCAGGTACAGCAAGCAATCAAAAAGGCAAATGGAATGTTGGCCTTTATTTCAAAGGGGTTGGAGTATAAAAGCAGGGAAGTCCTGCTACAACTGTACAGGGTATTGGTGAGACCACACCTGGAGTACTGCGTACAGTTTTGGTCTCCTTATTTAAGGAAGGATATACTTGCATTGGAGGCAGTTCAGAGACGATTCACGAGGTTAATTCCAGAGATGAGGGGGTTGACTTATGAGGAAAGGTTGAGCAGGCTGGGCCTATACTCATTGGAACTTAGAAGAATGAGAGGTGATCTTATTGAAACATAAGATACTGAGGGGGCTCGACAAGGTCGATGCAGAGAAGATGTTTCCCCTCGTGGGGAAATCTAGAACTCGGGGGCATAGTTTCAGAATAAAGGGTCGCCCTTTTAGAACTGAGATGAGGAGGAATTTCTTCCCTCAGAGGGTCGTAAATCTGTGGAATTCTCTGCCCCAGAGAGCCGTGGAGGCTGGGTCATTAAATACATTTAAAGTGGAGATAAACAAATTTCTGCAAGATAAGGGAGTGAAGGGTTATGGGGAGCGGGCGGGGAAATGGCTTTGAGCCCAAGATCAGCCATGATCTTATTGAATGGTGGAGCAGGCTCGAGGGGCCAAGTGGCCTACTCCTGATCCTATTTCTTAGAATTCTTCATTAAAATGAACATAAGTTATGGTCACTCTTCCTTAAAGGACCCCGCACAACAAGATTATTAATTAAGCCCTTATTGCACAATACCCAATCTAGGATAGCCTGTTCCCTCGTTGTCTCCCCAACGTACTGGTCTAAAAAACCACCTCGTACACACTCCAGGAATTCATCCTCCACAGTATTATTGCTAATTTGGTTTGGCCAGTCTATATGTAGATTAAAATCACCCATGATTACTGTAGTACCCTTGTTACATGCATCTCTAATTTCCTGTTTGATGCCGTCCCCTACATTACCACTACTGTTTGGAGGCCTATAGACAACTCCCACCAATGTTTTCTGCCCCTTGGTGCTTCTTAGCTCCACCCAGACTGATTCTACATCTTGATTTTCTGAGCCAATATCCTTTATCACTATTGCTCTGATTTCATCCTTTAATAACAACGCTACCCCACCTCCTTTTCTTTTTCGCCTGTCCTTCCTAAATATCGAATATCCTTGGATATTCAGCTCCCAGCCTTGGTCATCCTGCAGCCACGTCTCTGTAATCGCAATTATATCGTATCCATTTACATCTATTTGTGCTGTTAATTTGTCTACTTTATTACGAATGCTTCGTGCGTTCAGATACATTGCCTTTAGATTTGTCTTTAACATTTTTAGACATCTTAGCATTTTTTTGTACTATGGCCCTATTTGTCTTATTACCATTTGATGTAAGAAAAAGGAGTCTCACACATCAAGTAACTTTAAAGTAAGCTTTAAGCAACTTATAATCACACTATATACAAGAGAGAGGTCTTCACCATGCCTCTGGTAGAAGCCCCTTACAATACTGAGCAGTTCAGTATTTATACCAGTCCAACAGGAAGTGACGTATGACAGGAAGTGATGTATGTACAAAGTTCAGTTCATAGTTCACAGTTCACAGGAAGTGACACATAACTTCCCGGAAGTTATTATTATTATCACATTCTTCCTTCCTGCAGGATTAGAAGGCTGTGGTCTTCCTTTTGTTCCGCAGCCGCCGAACGAGGAAGAGTCGCACCCGTTTGGGTTCCCGTCGTAGCGGGTCGCTGGTCCGCTTACATGCGGTTGGCCATTGGTCAGAGTCTGTGGCCTGGATTACCCTGTGAAGGGTCGGGGAGATCATGGCTTCGTGTACGAGCCCCAATAGATTCAAAGTCGGTCTGCCTCTGTTCAGAGGGAGGTGCAGAGCTGGTCTGTGGTGGATCAGTACTTTCGTGCGCGGTACTGGGAGAGTCGCAACTTTGAGTACGGGATTCTACCGGCACCAAGCTAGTTGGTGTCCGATCAGGATCCTGGAGAGGGGTACCCGATAGGTTCCAAGAGTTTCCTGGTAAAATACCATCACCCGATGTCCCACTAGGTCCTGGTGGGCAGGGAGCCAGATCCCGCAATGATACGGTAGATTCTCGGCCGTCGGGATATCATATGTTTGCATAGGTGGGGTTGGCATCGGTTAGTTCGACCTCGTCTACGAGAGGGTCATTTTTAGACGTCCGAACGTATCTTCGGAGTAGAACAGGTCCAGGAGTAGTTAGCCATGACGGGAGTGATGTCCCATGAGATGAGCGACGCTGGAATCCAAAGAACCGCTCATGAGGTGTAGTATTTGTGGCTGTAGAAAGAAGGGACCGTATAGAGTGCAATGCATCCGGAAGCACTGCTTCCCATTGCTGGTCTGGTAGGCCCCGAGATCTTAAAGCAAGACGTACGGAATTCCAGATGATACCGTTATACCTCTCTACCTGCCCATTTCCGATGGTATGGTATGGTGTTGTTTTGCTTGTAGCAACTCCCCGTTCTGAGGGGTAGTCCTTGAGTTCCCTTGACATAAAGGATGGACCCCGATCCGAGTGAATATAAGCCGGCATGCCACAGAGAGAAAATACCTGCTCAAGGCAGCAGATTACTGTGGACGCCAGCATATTGGAGCAGGGGAAGGCAAACGGAAAACGTGAATATTCATCAATCATGGTGAGCAAATATGTGTTCCGAGTTGAAGAGGGCACTGGGCCCTTAAAATCGATGCTAAGTCGTTGCATCGGTTGGGTTGCATGTATGAGTATACCATCTGAGGGGCGGAAGAACTGAGGTTTTAATTCCGCACAAAGCCGGCATTCTGAGCATATTTTCTTTACATCTCCAGTAGAAAAAGGGAGATTCCGTGATCGTACGAAATGTAGCATGCGCGTAACGCCAGGATGACACAATCCATTATGGACATCTATGAGAGTAGAGGACGACATAGTGGAGCAGAATGCCCGTGTGAGGGTGTCCGGGGCCACATTCTCCTTGCCAGGTCGATAGTGAATGGTATAACCAAAAGAGGCCAGTTCCATCCTCCAAAGTTGTATTTTATTATTCTTAATTTTGGTTCGTTTTCGATTATCGAGCATGAAGGCGACTGATCGCTGGTCCGTGATTAATGTAAAGTGCTGGTGAGCTAGAAAATGGTTCCACTTCCGTACTGCCTCTATGATGGCTGTGGCTTCCTTCTCAACCGGAGGATAATGTAGCTCGGCACCTTGTAAGGTCCTGGACATAAATGCTACAGGACGACCTTCCTGATTTAGAGTAGCCGAGATCGCCACCTCCGAGGCATCACATTCGACTATGAAAGGGAGATTCTCATCGATGGAGTGAAGAGCCACTTTCTCCAACTGTTTTTTGAGAAGGTTAAAGGCTGCAACAGCCGCTGTTTCCAATGGAAATGATCTAGCATGCAGCAAGGGTTGGATTTTGTCTGAAAAATGAGGAATCCATTTAGCGTAGTATGCAAACAGACCGAGAGCCCGAAGTAAAGAAGCCGGATTCTTAGGTGACGGGAGCTCTTGGAGCGGGCGAAGTCTTTCTGGGTCTGGCTTAATGATACCATTGCCTACGCAGTAGCCAAGGATGTTGATGGTCGGTTGCGACTCAACAGATTTAGATTCATTCAAGGTTAAGTTACGGCGATGGAGGGCATCCCGAAATTTTTGGAGGTTGGCATCGTGTTCCTGTTGATCGTGACCTGCAATAGTAATGTTATCAAGATAGGGAAAAGTGTCCCTTAGGTTTTCCTGTTTAACCAGGCCATCCATTGCCCGTTGGAAGACAGCCACTCCATTAGTAACCCCGAATGGGAGGCGACGAAATTGGTACAGCCGTCCATTAGCCTCAAAGGCCGTCTACTGCTTATCTGAGACCTTCAAGGGTACCTGATGATAGGCACTTTTTAAATCGTAAGTTGAGAACACTTTGTATTCGGCCAGTTTATTAACCATATCATCAATGCGTGGCAATGGGTAGGCGTCCAAGTCGGTATATTGATTGATGGTTTGCGAATAGTCAATGCATAGTCGTTGTTTGTGAGGTTTGAGGGTTCTTGACAATGACCACTTGAGCCCGCCAGGGCGGCGAACATGGTTCGATGATATCCTCTGCTAGAAGTCGAGAGATTTCAGCCTCAATAAAAGATTGGTCTTCCTGATTAAAGCGCCGCAATTTCGTTATTATTGGTTTGCATCGAGGCGGAATACTGGCAAATAATGAGGGTTCATCAAGTGAAGCTGCTGATAATGCACAAAACGGTAATTTAGACGGTATATTAGAAATAGTAAGTCCAGGTTTGGATCCGCCGAACTCAATGGTGAGTTTCTTATGCTGTTTTTGGAAATCCAGCCCTAAGAGGAGATCACTACATAAGTCCTTGAGCACCGAAAGTCGGGTGGAGGGATACATGCGACCATTAAGTGTCATATCAACAACACAAAAGCCGGAGATTCTGGTATTAAGTGATGACTGAGCCATCGCAATTGCCTGGTCCGATGGGAAGACATGTAGTTTCAATTTCACAACAATCTGTTCTTTAATGAAACTATCAGTACTTCCTGAGTCAATTAAGGCATCTAAGGTATGCCCTTTAATTGAAACTTTTGTAGCTGCATGAAACAGGTTCTGTGGGCAAGCAGCTGTAATTGGTGTCGTTGCACAGAGAGTGGCTGAAACTCTAGGTGTGCTTCTTCGGGAGAGAGCTCGAGAGGAAGCTTGATAGGTCCTTGCCGGAGCATCTTGATAGGCCCTAATTGGGGCAGTTCGGTAGGCCTTAGCTGGATAGGCCCTCGTAGAGGCTCTTGATTGGCAAACTTTAGCAAAGTGTCCTTTTTTATCGCAATGACTGCAGATCGCATTGCGAGCAGGGCAGAATTTCCTAGGGTGAAAAGCATCTCCACAAAAGAAGCATTCCTTCCTAGATTGCCAAGAGGCTGCTAAAGTGGGGTCATCCTCCTCTTCTTCATCAGAATTATCAGGATTAGATTCCTCCATGATAGGGTTCACCTGAGACCACTTGAATTGTCTGGTTGCAGTTACAGCAGCAGATCGAGATCTGGGCAGCTGATAGAGGTCTGCATTTCTCTTTGCCAAATCCAGAGAACAAGCTAGGTCAAAAGCTTTTTGTAGCTCAAGTGTTTTACTTTCTAGTAGACGCTGGCGTATAAATGGAGAGGCAATCCCGCAGATGAAAGCATCACGAATCATTTCTTCGTGGTACGGCTCAGCTGTGGCTGCCTGAAAGTTACAATCTACGCTGAGCCTGTGAAGTTCTTGAAGGAATTCGTTAATCGATTCCCCTGGCCCTTGTCGGGCTGTGGCCAGTAGATGTCTAGCATAGACCTCATTTGGAGTCTTGGCATACAGTTTCTTAAGTGCCCGAATCACCTCATCGTAATTATCCCATTCATCAACATATTCAAACACTGTTGGGGTCACATAGTTGATAAGTATCCTCAGTTTAGTAGGAGCATTCGCTTTACATTCATCAAGAAAATTCTCAAAAGTACGGTACCAATGCTTCCATACCCTGCCAGCTGCTGGTGTGTTTGGGTCCAAGTCCAGACGAGTAGGCTTAAGGATGTTTTCCATGATGGGTGGTTCCCTGGATCCTTAACTCCAAGTTTGTCCGAAGGTCTAGTATTTGTGAGTGTAAATACTAAGTTGCTTAAATTGATGTAAGAAAAAGGAGTCTCACACATCAAGTAACTTTAAAGTAAGCTTTAAGCAACTTATAATAATCACACTATATACAAGAGAGGTCTTCACCATGCCTCTGGTAGAAGCCCCTTACAATACTGAGCAGTTCAGTATTTATACCAGTCCAACAGGAAGTGACGTATGACAGGAAGTGATGTATGTACAAAGTTCACAGGAAGTGACACATAACTTCCCGGAAGTTGTTATTATTATCACACCATTTTTCTTACCCGGACCCTATTTGTTAGTGCACTCCTTTGTTTGTACGCTCTGTCCCTTCCAGACACAATCTGGTTATCCTTACCCCAATCACTTTCCTGCACTGCTTCCTTGTCTTTTCTCTTTGCATTCTAGATTTCTCCCCACCGGGACCACCCCCCCCCCCCCCCCTTATTTAGTTTAAAGCCCTATCTACCTCCCTAGTTATTCAATTCGATAGAACTCTGGTCCCAGCATGGTTCAGGTGTAGTCCGTCCCAACGGAACAGCTCTCTCTTTCCCCAACACTGATGCCAGTGCCCCACGAATCAAAACCCACTTCTCCCACACCAATCTTTGAGCCACGCATTCATCTCCCTGATCCTATTGACCCTATGCCAATTTGCTCGTGGCTCCGGTAATAATCCAGAGATTATGACCTTTGTGGTTCTGCTTTTTAATTTAGTCCCTAGCTGCTCAAACTCTCAGTAGAAACTCTTTCTTTGTCTTACCTATGTCGTTGGTACCTATCATAACATCGCTCATCTCCGACCCTGTCTCAGCTGCAGAGATAGTGAATGCGTTGGTTGTAATCTACCAAAATTTCCTGGATTCTGGAGAGGTCCCAGCGGATTGGAAAACCGTAAATGTAGCGCCACTATTCAAGAAAGGAGGGAGACAGAAAGCAGGAAACTATAGGCCAGTTAGCCTAACATCTGTCATTGGGAAAATGCTGGAATCCATTATTAAGAAAGTAACAACATTTAGAAAATCATAAGACAATCAAGCAGAGTCAACATGGTTTTATGAAAGGGAAATCGTGTTTGACAAATTTGCTAGAGTTCTTTGAGGATGTAACAAACAGGGTGGATAAAGGGAAACCAGTGGATGTTGTGTATTTGGATTTACAGAAGGCATTTGATAAGGTGCCACCTAAAAGGTTACTGCACAAGATAAGAGCTCACGGAGTTGGGGGTAATATATTAGCATGGATGGATACAGGATTGGCTAACTAACAGAAAACAGAGTCGGGATAAATGGGTCATTTTCCGGTTGGCAACCAGTAACTAGTGGGGTGCCACAAGGATCAGTGCTGGGGTCTCAACTATTAACAATCTATATTAATGACTTGGATGAAGGGACCGAGTGTACCGTAGCCAAATTTGCTGATGATACAAAGATAGGTGGGTCAGCAAGTTGTGAGGAGGACACAAAGGGTAGGATTTTCATTGGGCCGTGGAGGCGCGTGGGGGGTTAAAATCCCGAAATCTGGGGGCACGAACCCATCCCGCCCCCAAGCCAGTTTCAAAGGAGGCGGATACCCGACCTGTGCTGGGACCCGCCTCCCTGAGGCAGGAAGGGACTTGGTGCCAATTAATTGCCTGTTAACAGGTAGTTAACAGGCAGTTTTTAGCCTAATCCCTATTTTTATTGCTGAAGTGTGGGATTCCCGACGGCTCCAAACCACGCCAAGTTAGCGAGGCGGACCGTCGGGCTGAAGGACTTGGAGGGTTCGAGATGTCCGGTGTTCAGGTGAGTAATGGGTGCATGAGTGCAGAGGTAAGTGTGTTTGGTCTGTGTAAAGTGTTTAAAGAAGTTTTACTTCCCTTTACTTACCTTTACAGCCTTCCTTCCTTCAGGTCGCGGGAGTCTCTCATCTCATCGGCACAGAAAGCAGAATGGCCGCGAGCTGTCAAAAGTTGCAGCATTCAGCTTTCTGTTCTGGAGAGATCTCTAAATCAGCCTGAGAGGAAGGAATTAACTTAGATTCAAGATTCAAGATCATTTTATTGCCATATGTAACTAGTACAATGGAATGCTTACTCCCCACTCACTCCCACAATACAAGCATATAATCTAAAAGCAAAAAAATAAAAACAAGTATAAATAAAAACATAAGCAAATAAGCAAAAAGTATAGCAATAACAGTCCAAGTTGCAGGATATGATGAATAGTACAAAAAAGCCTCAATTGCCACTGGAAATAATAGTAATGTAATATGATAAATATATGGTAATATGAGTATAATATATATATTTACATAAACATATAACTATAATATATGGGGCAGTGCGGTTAGCAGTTCAGTAGGCGCACTGCCTGTGGATAGAAACTGTTCTTAAACCTGCTGGTCCTGGTTCGGATGCTGCGGTACCGACGTCCGGACCGCAGGAGGGAGAACAGTTTGTGCCCAGGGTGATTGGGGTCCTGGATGATGGAGCGGGCCTTGTTCCGGCACCTGGTCTGGAAGATCTCCTCGATGGACGGAAGTGCGCACCCGATGATCTTTTCTGCCGTATTCACAACTCTCTGGATGGCTTTCTTGTTCTGTGCAGTGGTGTTACCATACCACACATTGACACCACTCGTCAGGACACTCTCTATGGTGCCGCGGTAAAAGTTCACAAGCCACTGTGTGCTTATGCCGCATTTCCTCAGGCACCGTAGAGGGTAAAGGCGCTGGTGTGCCTTCTTCAGCATAGCCTCAGTGTTGTGATTCCAGGCCAGGTCATCAGAGATCTGCAGCCCCAGGAATCGGAAGCAACTGACGACTTCCACTGGTGTCCCGTCTATGCTGATGGGGCGATGGTTCCCTCGGTGGCTTCTGAAGTCCACGATGAGCTCCTTAGTTTTGCCAATGTTCAGGGCAAGGTTGTTGTCATTGCACCATCTCATCAGCTGGACTATCTCATCTCTGTACTCCGTCTCGTCATCGTTGTTTATCAGGCCAATTACTGTGGTGTCGTCGGCAAACTTGATAATCCGATTATTGCTGTGTATGGCTGTACAGTCATGTGTAAACAGAGAGTACAGCCAAGGGCTGAGGCAGCAGCCTTGTGGCGCTCCGGTGTTGAGAACCAGAGTGGATGAGGTGTTGTTCCCTATTTTCACCACTTGAGGCCTACCAGTCAGGAAATCCAGAATCCAATTGCAGATGGGGGTGCCCAGGCCTAGGTCCCTCAGTTTCAGGACCAGCTTGGAGGGAATAATAGTATTAAATGCAGAACTGTAGTCAATGAACAACAGTCTGACGTAAGTGTCCTTCCTGTCTAGGTGTTCCAGGGCAGTGTGTAGTGTTAGGGAGATGGCATCGTCTGCAGACCTGTTCGCCCTATATGCGAACTGGAACGGGTCCAAGGAATCGGATATGATGCTGCTTATGTGTGTCATGACCAGCTTTTCCAGACACTTCATGGCTATGGATGTTCGAGCCACGGGACGATAGTCATTGAGGCCTGTTACCTTGGACTTCTTAGGTAACGGCACAATGGTTGTCTCCTTGAAGCACACTGGTACAACAGACTGCTGCAATGAGATGTTAAAAATGTCCGTGAACACAGGAGCCAGCTGGTCTGCGCAGGTCTTGAAGACACGGGGTGAAACCCCGTCTGGGCCGGCTGCCTTCCGTGCTTTCACCCTCCTGAAGATTAGTGTACAGATTGTCAGTGTTTGACAGCTTCAAAGAGCTGTCAAACGCTGATATTTCATCTGTCAAAAGCTCTTGACAGATGAAATGTCAATCTGTGACATCACCTGTTGCCGGGTGGCCCTTAATTGGCCTGCTGAACCCGCTGGGCGGGCTCAACAAGGTCAATCAAGTGAAAATCGCGTGGGTTGGCCACAACTCGATGGAGGCGGGACTACAACCCCGAAAGTTGTAGTCCCGCCTCCATCACGCCTCCAGTATCAAAATCCAGCCCAGAGAGTCTGCAAAGGGATATAGAGAGGTTAAGTGAGTGGGCAGCAAGGTGGCAGATGGAGTATAATGTGGGAAAATGTGAGGTTAGCCACTTTGGGAGGAAGAATGAAAAAGCGAATTATTATTTAAATGGAGTGAGAGTACAAAATGCTGCGGTACAGAGGGATCTGGGGGTCCGAGTACAGGAAACTTTCTGATATCCGGCACTGACGGGACCGAGCTGGTGCCGTACCATCAAAAGTGCCGGACATACCAGCATAATGTTGAAACATACGGAGCTGAAAAGCTCCGTGTGAATCAACAAACCCTGTTGCTTAGCAACAGCTTCAAAACAGTCGGCTGCAGCTGCAAGCATCTCTAGCTGAAGCTGTTGCTATAGCTACAGACCTTGCAGTGCCTGACTGGGGGAAAAAAAGCAACGAGAACTAAAAAAACTTATGGAAAACGGCTCCTGATTTTTGCCGTTAGATCGAGTATTCCGGACATATAACCTCCGGATAAACCAAAGTTTCCTGTACATGAAACACAAAAAGTTAGCATGCAGGTACAGCAAGTAATTAGGAAGGCTAATGGAATGTTGGCCTTTATTGCAAAGGGAATGGTGTATAAAAGTAGGGAAGTCCTGTTACAACTTTACAGGACGCTGATGAGACTGCACTTGAAGTACTGCGTACAGTTTTGGTTGTCTTATTTAAGGAGGGATATACTTGCATTGGAGGCAGTTCAGAGAAGGATCACGAGGTTGATTCCTGGGATGAGGGGGTTGACGTATGATGAAAGGTTGAGCAGGTTAGGCCTACACTCATTGGAGTTTAGAAGAATGAGAGGTGATATTGAAACATAAGATTCTGAAGGGGCTTGACAGAGTAGACGCTGAGAGGATGTTTCCCCTCGTGGGGGAATCTAGAACTAGGGGGCATAGTTACAGAATAAGGGGTCGCACATTTAAGACAGAGATGAGGAGGAATTTCTTCTCTCAGAGGGTTGTGAATCTTTGGAATTCTCTTCCCCAGAGAGCTGTGGAGGCGGAGTCAGTGAATATATTCAAGGCGGAGATTGATAGACATTTGAACTACAGGGGAGTCGAGGGGTACGGGGAGAGAGCGGGAAAGCGGTGTTGAGGCCAAGATTGGATCAGCCATGATCTTATTGAATGGCGGAGCAGGCTCGAGGGGCCGATTGGCCGACTCCTGCTCCTATTTCTTATGTTCTTATGTTCTCATCCACCGCTGAAACCCTCCTCCATGCCTTTCTCACCTCCAGACTTGACTATTCCAGCGCCCTCCTGGCCGGCCTTCCACCCTCTGTAAACTTGAGCTCATCCAAAACTCTGCCGCCCGTGTCCCAACTCGCACCAAGTCCCGTTCGCCCATCACCCCCTGTGCTCGCTGACCTACATTGGTTCCCGGTTAAGCAACGCCTAGATTTTAAAATTCTCAGCTGACGTAAGAAAACTACTAGGCACTTGGTCTAAGTGTTAATCAAAGCTTTAATCAACTGTTTTACAACATGGAGGTCTAGTTGTGTCCTTCACTAGTTCCTGTTAAGAATGTCCTGCGTAAGCTGGGCCCGTGCCCGAGTATTTATATTCTCCCTGGACAGCGCCACCAGCAGGCCGCTCAGTATTATTTCATAAGTCTTTCTTTCATGAATGACTGATTCATGTCATCATCCTTGTTTTCAAATCCCTCCATGGCCTCGCCCCTCCCTATCTCTGTAACCTCCTCCAGCCCCACAACCGTCCGAGATATCTGCACTCCTCCATTTCTGGCCTCTTGAGCATCCCTGATTATAATCGCTCCACCATTGGTGGCTGTGCCTTCGGCTGCCTGGGCCCTAAGCTCTGGAATTCCCTCCCTAAAACTCTCCGCCTCTTCTCCTTCTTCAAGGTGCTCCTTAAAACTGACCTCTATGCTCAAGCTTTTGGTCACCTGCCCTAATATCTCCTTATGTGGCTCGGTGTCAAATTTTGTTCGATAATCGCTCCTGTGAAGCACCTTGGGACGTTTTACTAAGTTGAAGGAGCCATATAAATGTAAGTTGTTGCTGCAGGTGTAATGATATCAGCAAATAGAGATGGTATTTGCCTGTTTGATTATGATGCCTTACCAGCAGGTTTGCATGTATTGATTGCTTGTGCCTGACCAGCAGAGGGCATGTGACAGAGACAAGCAAGGCAGTTGAGTTTAGTTTCAGTTTCGTTCTAGATGCATCACTAGCATGATGTCTCCTGTAAATGCTGTTAAAAGAGTTGAACAAGCTTTAGATTAAAAGACATTCTCTTTCATAAATGTCTCGTCATTGAACCCACAAAGAAATCAATACAGCAGGTAGACTGCTCCCGAAGGTTAGCACTCAGCCTGCCTGTGCAGCCACTGACTGCCAGGAATATTTAGCCCCGCACCCAACACCAAACCTCCATGTGTACGGCTCAGGAATGCGCTAATGATCTTTGCGGCCTGCTCGTTCCTCACCCCCGCTATAGCCAGAAAATAAATGTCGCTGCCGCGCCGTTTATGCAGCTGTGACTGTGCAGTTAGTGTTTTGGAATCGGCCCTGTGTAGGAATCAACGGATTCCTATCTAAATCACTGAGGTCGAGTCAGTTCAGTAAATTAACCGAATTTAATTAAACTGGTGAACAAAACAAAAACATGCAGGAGCAACAGCAAACAGGTCTATACAGTAGCTTGTTCCACGAGGTCTGAACTCAGAACCTCCCACCTCTGACGTCATCACGTTTCCTGCCACTCGGGGCACCACGTGACCAAAGTGACGACGTCATCGCGTTGTTTCAGGGTTTTTACAGAAAGCTTGTTTACACTCAGCAAACAGACATAGGTGCTGTAACATTGCTTTAAAGACAGTTCTTCATTTGTACAGGAGTTCATTGGTGGTTTTACCACATGCGCCCCCCCAGAAGTGTCTTTAATCATCAAAGTCAATCGCAGAGGAGGTCGGATAATCCTGTCGGAGCGACTCCGATATTCCCGGAATCACCAACTGTCATTGTGGAGGCGAAACTGACCTCGGGGCTTCCCTTGCGGTCGCGCAATCGGTGTTGCTGCTTTCTCGGTGCTGGCAGCACGAATTTACACGGGGGTTGGCAGCATCTGGCTTTCTGACCGAAACGGGCGTGGTAGTAGCAAAGGCCGGTCTGTGGAGGTGCCGAGGCAGGGTTCTTGGAGGTGGGGCACGTCGAGGTGGCACAATACTGTTGCATCACCGCGTAAATGGTGTCGGCTTCGGCCGCGAGCGCCACACCGTCCGTAGCCGTCGACCTGGCCAGGGCTGCTTGTACCTGCTCAGGAACAGTTCACGAAATATAAAACACTGCGGCTTAGACCCGAAGAGGGTGAGCATGTGGCTCATCAACTCGGAAGGCTTAGCATCGCCTAACCCGGGGAGTGCGAGCAAGCGTTGTGCGCGCTCCGCCTTTGTGAGACCGAATACTTGCATGAGGCGCGCCTTGAGCGTTTTGTACTTGTTCTCCACGGGCGGGGTCTCCAGCAGGCTGATAATGCGGGAAGCCGTCGAGCTGTCCAGTGCGGAGACCACATAGAGGTAACGGGTCTGATCCAGCACTATGTTTCGCAGTTGGAACTGAGCCTCCGCTTGAATGAACCAGGAGGCTACCTGTTGTTCCCAAAATTGAGGGAGCTTCAAACTCGCTGCATTTACATCCATCTTGTTCTCGAGCTTGCCTCCGCGAAAATCGTCCGCGAAGCTTCGGGGTCACCAATGTAGGAATCAACGGATTCCTATCTAAATCACTGAGGTCGAGTCAGTTCAGTAAATTAACCGAATTTAATTAAACTGGTGAACAAAACAAAAACATGCAGGAGCAACAGCAAACAGGTCGATACAGTAGCTTGTTCCACGAGGTCTGAACTCAGAACCTCCCACCTCTGACGTCATGACTATTGTGTCGGTACCTTTCTACCTAGACACAATTGAGGACTCAGAACTCAGAGATTCAAACATGAAGTGCTTTATTGGAAGGAAAGGAAGTTCTGGCAAGTTCCGAACAAAGAGCTAAACTTAACAGAGAACACCCAACCATTTATCTCCTGTGACAGCGCCACCACAGGTGGGAGGAGAACACACAATAGAACACACAATACATAACATTTCTTCCCCTCTTAAATGGAAGGTCCACATTATTTCTCAACAGGTAAGTTACTTTCAATGCACTCAACGAACCTAGGGTAGAGGTAGACTGCCTCAAACCCTGACTTTACCCTGGGGTTTATTCTGCCCCAGTCTTGTGGGTAAGTCACTAAGCCGACAGATCCAAGCGTCTTGGAGGCCGCCGCTCTCTGACAGGATACCGGCGGTCATCGCTGGCTTCCACAGCAGTAGGCATTGACACAGGCCTGGATGGAGAAGATGCCTGTGTCAGTCGAAAGTCAGGAGTTTGCACAGGTGGAACAGTCTCTTTGACTTCCTGTGTTGGAGAAGAGCACTGTGGCAAAGGATGCTGGTTTGCGGTATCATCCGGAAACAGTTCAGGCCAACCAGCCGTTAGAGCCTCTGTGGCTGTCTCTGCTCCTAGCAATAGTTGATCTGTGTGTCTTCTCCAGACGACGTCCTCAGCAGTCTCAACCGTGTAAGACACAGGGCCCGTCTGCGCGATCACTGTAGCAGGAACCCATTTCGGTCCAGTGTTGTAGTTTCGAGCTAGGACGTGCTCTCCAGGGTGAAACCGTCTCTCCTTGGCTCTTTTCTCTCTCTTTTCAACTTGAGCTTGTTGTTGACAATGGACAACCTGTTCTGCTCTTGGAGGTTTGAGTAAGTCAAAACTTGTCTGCAACTGCCTCTTCATCATGAGCGAAGCGGGGGAGGTTTTGGTTGTGGCATGCGGCTCGTTCCTGTAGGACAACAGGAAGCTGTTCAGACGTTGGTGGATTGAGCCCTGACCTTGCGATGACTTCAAAATTTGCACAAACCTTTCTGCCTGGCCGTTAGTAGAGGGATGATAGGGCGCAGACCTGATGTGTTGGACACCATTCACATGCAGGAAGGTTGCAAACTCCTGTGATACAAATTGTGGACCGTTGTCACTTACGAGTTGTTCCGGTGAGCCATAACGGCTGAACATCTCACCAAGTTTCTCAATTGTTTTCTCTGCCGTGGTAGACCTCATCACAGCGACCTCCGGCCACTTGCTACGAGCATCCACAACCACCATAAACATCTTCTCTTCGAAAGGACCGGCGAAGTCCACATGTACTCGCTGCCACACTTCTGCAGGCCAATCCCAGGGGTGTAGGGTTGCCAGCTGTGGAACATTCCGGACCCTTTGACATGGGGAACATGTTTTGGCTTTCTCCTCAATATTCCCATCGAGACCTGGCCACCAGAAGTAGCTTCTTGCCATTTCCTTCATCCGAACCATCCCACTGTGGCCTGTATGAAGTTGTTGCAGTATAGGTTCCCTCAGAGGTGGCGGAATGATGACACGGCGTCCCCAAAGAAGACAACCTGCCTGGACGGAGCGCTCATTTCTTTTTGAAACGTAAGGTTTCAAACTAGGAGAATCTCCTATAGCTCTCCCTCGAATGACATCGTCCATTACCTCAGACAGGACTGGATCATTGCGGGTGTACCTTCGCACCTGAACTGCAGTGACAGGTGCTCCCTCCACTTGTCTAAAGTAGAAGATGTCTATCTGACGAGGCTCTGGGGGAGTAACAGGCAAGGGTAGCCTCGAGAGACCATCTGCGTTGCCGTGCAAGTCTGATTTGCGATATTTGATGTCGTATGTGTGTCCTCACAACAGTAAAGCCCACCTTTGCATCCTGCTTGCAGCGAGAGACGGAATTCCGGTGTGGGGCCCGAAGATTGAAGTCAATGGACGGTGGTCCGTCAGGAGTGTGAACCTTCTCCCAAACAGGTACTGATGAAATTTTCGAATTCCAAAAACGATTCCCAAGGCCTCGCGCTCGATCTGCGCATAGTTACTCTCGGCCTTGTTCAAGGTGCGTGATGCGAAGGCGATAGGTTTCTCTTCACCCGAAGGCATGATGTGGGATATGACTGCTCCCACACCATATGGTGATGCATCACATGCTAGCTGCAAGGGTAGCTTTGGGTCGAAGTGTGTCAGGACCTCCGATTTCAGCAATGCTTTCTTGCTTGGGCGAAAGCTTCGTTGCACAGTTCAGTCCATTTCCATATTTTGCCTTGACATAGCAACTGATGTAACGGCTTCAGCAATGTTGCTAAGTCTGGAATAAACTTCCCATAGTAGTTAAGTAGCCCCAGAAATGAACGTAACTGGCTCACATTCTGGAGTGCTGGGGCCTCCACGATCGCCTTGACCTTTGACGGCGCCTTATGCAGGCCAGTAGCGTCAATCACATGCCCCAGGTACTCAACTGAAGACTGAAAGAATTCACATTTGTCTTTACGAACTCTGAGTCCGTACTCTTTCAGTCGTTGTAGTGTCGCATCCAGGAGCAACAGCAAACAGGTCTATACAGTAGCAGGTGATTTAAATGGCTACTGGGTGTCACCACTGGTGGAGGGACAATCAGTGCGGATGGAGGTGGACACAGGCGCGCCCTCTCCCTCTCGCCCTCGCCCTCTCTCCCTCTCGCCCTCGCCCTCGCCCTCTCCCTCTCGCCCTCTCCCTCTCGCCCCCGCCCTCCCTCCCGCCCTCCCTCTCGCCCTCCCTCGCCCGCCCTCCCTCCCTCCCTCCCTCCCTCCCGCCCTCGCCTTCGCCCTCCCTCTCGCCCTCCCTCTCGCCCTCCCTCCCGCCCTCCCTCTCGCCCTCTCCCTCTCGCCCCCGCCCTCCCTCTCGCCCTCCCTCGCCCCGCCCTCCCTCCCGCCCTCGCCTTCGCCCTCCCTCTCGCCCTCCCTCCCACCCTCCCTCTTGCCCTCGCCCTCTCCCTCCCTCCCTCCCTCTCGCCCGCCCTCCCACCCTCCCTCTTGCCCTCGCCCTCTCCCTCCCTCCCTCCCTCCCGCCCTCCCTCCCGCCCGCCCTCTCGCCCGCCCTCCCACCCTCCCTCTCGCCCGCCCTCGCCCTCGCCCTCTCCCTCCCGCCCCGCCCTCGCCCTCCCTCCCGCCCGCCCTCTCGCTCTCCCTTTTTATCTCTCTTTTTCTCTTTCTGGAAGTATAGTGAACAATGAAGAGGAGAGTGATAGACTTCAAGAGGACAGAGACAGTCTGGTGGAATGGGCGGACACGTGGCAGATGAAATTTAATGCAGAAAAGTGCGATGTGATACATTTTGGTCGAAAGAATGAGGAGAGGCGATATAAACTGAAGTATTGTGTCCAAATCTGGGCACCTCACTTTTGGAAGGATGTGAAGGCCTTAGCGAGGGTGCAGAAAAGATTTACGAGAATGATTCCAGTTTTGAGGGACTTCAGTTACGTGGATAGACTGGAGAAGCTGGGGTTGTTCTCCTTGGAGCAGAGAAGATTGAGAGGAGATTTGATCGAGGTGTTCAAAATCATGAGGGGTCTGGACAGAGTAGATAGAGAGAAACTGTTCCCATTGGCGGAAGGGTCGAGAACCAGAGGACACAGAGCAGGGTCGTTCTCCCCGATGTAACAACAGAAAATGCTGGAAATACTCAGCAGGCCAGGCAGCATCCGTGGAGAGAGAAACAGAGTTAACGTTTCAGGTCTGGGACCCTTCATCAGAACTGGAAAAAGCTGGAGATGTAACAGATATTAAGCAGGTGCAGTGACGGGGGGGGAGGTTTAGGGGGGGAGGAAGGAATTGAAAGAACATGCTGTGAAAATGTTGCAAATGGGAATGGCAAAATCATATTGCATGAAAAATGGGGGCAGGGATTATTATTTGAAATTGTTGAACTCAGTGTTGAGTCCGGCAGGCTGTAAAGTGCCCAATCGAAAGGTGCTGTTCCTCGAGCTTACGCTGAGCTTCATTGGAACAATGTAATAGCCCGAGGACAGAGAGATCAGAGTGGGAGTGACGCAGAGAATTAAAGTGACAGGCGACCGGAAGCTCAGGGTCACCCTTACGGACTGAATGGAGGTGTTCCGCAAAGCGGTCGTCCAATCTGCGTTTAGTCTCCCCAATGTAGAGGAGACCGCATCGTGAGCAGCGAATACAGTATACTAGATTGCAAGAAGTACAAGTAAATCGTTGTTTCACCTGGAAGGGGTGTTTGGGGCCCTGGACAGTGGGAAGGGGGGAGGTATAGGGGCATGTGTTGCATTTCCTGCGCTTGCACGGAAAGGTGCCAGGTGAAGGAGAAGGGCTGTTGGGGGTGATTGAGGAGTGGACCAGGGTGTCACAGAGGGATCGGTCCCTTTGGAATGCTGAAAGGGGAGGTGAGGGGAAGACGTGTTTGGTGGTGGGATCACGTTGGAGGTGGCGGAAATGGCGGAGGATGATCCGATGAATGTGGAGGCTGGTGGGGTGAAAGGTGAGGACAAGGGGAACCCTATCGTGGTTCTGGGAGGGAGGGGAAGGGGTGAGAGCAGAAGTGCGGGAAATAGAATGGACACGGTCAAGGGCAGTGTCAACCACGGTAGAGGGGAATCCTCGGTTGAGGAAAAAGGAAGACATGTCGGAAACACTGGTATGGAAGGTGGCATCGTCAGAACAGACGCGGCGGAGACGGAGAAACAGGGAGAATGGAATAGAGTCCTTACAGGAAGCGGGGTGAGAGGACGTGTAGTCCAGGTAGAGTTCTCCCCGATGCCTTGGCCAATATTTATCCCTCAACCAACATTGGTGTTTGTGGGAGCTTGCTGTGCGCAAGTTGGCTGCTGCCTTTTCTACATTACAACAGTGACTACACTTCAAGAGTACTTCATTGGCTGTAAAGCACTTTGGGACATCCTGAGGTTGTGAAAGGTGCTATAGAAATGCAACATTTCTTGTCTATCCCATCACATAAGCAGTAATGAGATGAATGACCAGATAATCTGTTTTTTGGTGGTGATTGGTTGGTCCAGGACATTGTGAGAACTCCCTGCACCTCTTCATTCAACATCTTGCCAAGTGGCCATTGTCCATGTGTGAGCCGAGAGGACGAGTGTCACAGCTGAGCCCAGTTCTTGTCCTAGCTCTATGTTACAGGGGCAGAGGAGTCTGGATATTGGTCAGGAGAGGGAACCTTGGCTTTTTTCCCCCCTTTCAATAGTCCAGAGATGTAGGAGACCAATTGCCGTGCCTCTTCCACTCTCCAGCTAACTCTGCACTGACTGGGGTTGGAACGTGGTACCTTTCTGATCGATGTAGTTTAGTTCCAATCAATCAGTGCATCAACTCAGCCATGGTGGGAGATTTAGTAGAAAGTGTTGGGACTTGGCTCCAGCCCCATCAGCTGATGCTTTGCCATCTTGATTCTACAGCGCGACGAGCAAGACTTGTAGCTCAGACCAGCGATGCAGAGCACGGCCAATTACCTCTGGTTACTCAGTGATGTCCTTGGACAGGGAGCAACTGCAAGTGTATATAAAGCACGTCACAAGGTACAGTACATTTCCCTCTCCGGTGAAGGGTTCAAACACCAACCGTCACGGTTAAAATTAGGAAGTTAGAATGAACAAGGGAAGTCGAGGGAACTTTTTCACCCAGGTGGTAATGGAACAAGTTACCACGAAAGGACATGGGAGTGAACAATTAGATGTGTTTGTGGAGAGAGAAGAGATTGAACGTTTATGTTGCTTAGGTGGGGTTGAGGGGTATGGTGAGAGGGTGGGGTTGAGGGGTATGGTGAGAGGGTGGGGTTGAGGGGTATGGTGGGAGTGTGGGGTTGAGGGGTATGGTGAGAGGGTGGGGTTGAGGGGTATGGTGAGCGGGTGGGGTTGAGGGGTATGGTGAGAGTGTGGGGTTGAGGGGTATGGTGGGAGTGTGGGGTTGAGGGGTATGGTGGGCGGGTGGGGTTGAGGGATATGGTGAGAGGGTGGGGTTGAGGGGTATGGTGGGAGTGTGGGGTTGAGGGGTATGGTGGGCGGGTGGGGTTGAGGGATATGGTGAGAGGGTGGGGTTGAGGGGTATGGTGAGAGTGTGGGGTTGAGGGATATGGTGAGCGGGTGGGGTTGAGGGGTATGGTGGGTGGGTGGGGTTGAGGGGTATGGTGGGAGTGTGGGGTTGAGGGGTATGGTGGGAGTGTGGGGTTGAGGGGTATGGTGGGTGGGTGGGGTTGAGGGGTATGGTGGGCGGGTGGGGTTGAGGGGTATGGTGAGAGGGTGGGGTTGAGGGATATGGTGAGCGGGTGGGGTTGAGGGGTATGGTGGGCGGGTGGGGTTGAGGGGTATGGTGGGAGTGTGGGGTTGAGGGGTATGGTGAGAGGGTGGGGTTGAGGGGTATGGTGGGTGGGTGGGGTTGAGGGGTATGGTGGGCGGGTGGGGTTGAGGGGTATGGTGGGCGGGTGGGGTTGAGGGGTATGGTGGGCGGGGTGGGGTTGAGGGGTATGGTGGGTGGGTGGGGTTGAGGGGTATGGTGAGCGGGTGGGGTTGAGGGGTATGGTGAGAGGGTGGGGTTGAGGGATATGGTGAGCGGGTGGGGTTGAGGGGTATGGTGGGCGGGTGGGGTTGAGGGGTGTGGTGGGCGGGTGGGGTTGAGGGGTGTGGTGAGCGGGTAGGGTTGAGGGGTGTGGTGGGCGGGTGGGGTTGAGGGGTATGGTGGGAGTGTGGGGTTGAGGGGTATGGTGAGAGGGTGGGGTTGTAGGGTATGGTGAGCGGGTGGGGTTGAGGGGTATGGTGGGCGGGTGGGGTTGAGGGGTATGGTGAGAGGGTGGGGTTGAGGGATATGGTGAGCGGGTGGGGTTGAGGGGTATGGTGGGCGGGTGGGGTTGAGGGGTATGGTGGGAGTGTGGGGTTGAGGGGTATGGTGAGAGGGTGGGGTTGAGGGGTATGGTGGCCGGGTGGGGTTGTAGGGTATGGTGAGCGGGTGGGGTTGAGGGGTATGGTGGGCGGGTGGGGTTGAGGGGTATGGTGAGAGGGTGGGGTTGAGGGATATGGTGAGCGGGTGGGGTTGAGGGGTATGGTGGGTGGGTGGGGTTGAGGGGTATGGTGGCCGGGTGGGGTTGTGGGGTATGGTGGGTGGGTGGGGTTGAGGGGTATGGTGAGCGGGTGGGGTTGAGGGGTATGGTGAGAGGGTGGGGTTGAGGGATATGGTGAGCGGGTGGGGTTGAGGGGTATGGTGGGCGGGTGGGGTTGAGGGGTATGGTGAGAGGGTGGGGTTGAGGGATATGGTGAGCGGGTGGGGTTGAGGGGTATGGTGAGAGGGTGGGGTTGAGGGATATGGTGAGCGGGTGGGGTTGAGGGGTATGGTGAGCGGGTGGGGTTGAGGGGTATGGTGAGAGGGTGGGGTTGAGGGGTATGGTGGGCGGGTGGGGTTGAGGGGTATGGTGGGCGGGTGGGGTTGAGGGGTGTGGTGAGCGGGTGGGGTTGAGGGATATGGTGAGCGGGTGGGGTTGAGGGGTATGGTGAGCGGGTGGGGTTGAGGGGTATGGTGAGAGGGTGGGGTTGAGGGGTATGGTGGGCGGGTGGGGTTGAGGGGTATGGTGGGCGGGTGGGGTTGAGGGGTGTGGTGAGCGGGTGGGGTTGAGGGGTGTGGTGGGCGGGTGGGGTTGAGGGGTATGGTGGGAGTGTGGGGTTGAGGGGTATGGTGAGAGGGTGGGGTTGAGGGGTATGGTGGCCGGGTGGGGTTGTAGGGTATGGTGAGCGGGTGGGGTTGAGGGGTATGGTGGGCGGGTGGGGTTGAGGGGTATGGTGAGAGTGTGGGGTTGAGGGATATGGTGAGCGGGTGGATATGGCGCACAGCAAGATCTCACAAACAGCGTTGAGATGATGGCCAGATAATCTCACTTGTTGGTTGAGGGATACATTTTGGCCAGAACACCATGGAGAACACTCCTTCGAAATAGTGCGGTGGGATCTTTTACATCCACCAGAGAGAGAAGTGAAAAGCTCACTGCCTCACTGACTGGATAGTTTCCAACCAGGGGCAGTTTGGAAGAGCTTCCCTGACTATTCCTTGAACTGCCCAATCTTCTAATACGGGTGTCCAATCTGTCTCGCTGTGGGACTGTGCTCACCACCTTCCAGTGAAGAAGGAAAAATAAAGTGATGTAAAAATGTAAATCCAAGGCAAACGCTTCCCTGCGGTCGGAACTCAAATCCCAGGGAACGGTTAAAATGAGGAAGTTTGGAATTGGGGGAACTATTTTACCCAAAGGTTAATCAACCCGAGGAATACGTTACCAGGGAGGACTTTGTGAATGGAGTCATCCTTTAGATGTGTTTCTGGAGAGAGAGATAGACGTGGTGAGAAGATGGGCTTGATCCAATTAAAAGGGACAGGTTTGTTGGGCCGACTGCCTTTTCCTGTAACAGTTTCAAAATCTACTTTACAGAAAACCGGAGACCAGTACGCGGTCAAAGTGTTTAATCATGTCAGTTACCTGCGGCCTTTTGAAGTGCAGATGAGGGAGTTTGAAATGTTGCGGAAATTAAACCACAAGAATATTGTGAAGCTGTTTGCAGTGGAGGAAGTGGTGAGTGTTCGATTCTGTCACTAACTGTCTGAACCAGGTCACTGAAATCCCCCCCTCGGCAGAGGGGCTTTTCCCATGAAACTGCCCTCCCCCCAGAACCAGGGGCAGGGAGAGACCTTCTCTCCGCCCACCCTCCCCTTTCCAGAACCAGATGGATATTGTAGCACCGTGGTTATGTTACTGGACTAGTGAGCCAGAAGCCTGGACTACTGATCCAGAGACATGAGTTCCAATCCCACCACGGCAGCTGGGGAATTTAAATTCAGTTAATTAAATAAAAAGCTAGTATCAGTAATGGTAACCATGAAACTATCGGATTGTCGTAATTACCCATCTGGTTCACTAATGACCTTTAGGGAAGGAAATCTGCCGCCCTTACCCGGTCTGGCCTCTGTGTGACTCCAGACCCACAGCAATATGGTTGACTCTCAATTACTGGTCAAGAAGGCGGATCACCTCAAGGGCAACTGGGGATGGGCAATCAATGCCGGCCTTGCCAGCGATGCCCACATTCCATGAACGAATATACAAAAAAATCTCTCCTCCCCCAACACCAGAACCAGCGACAGACCCTCAGAACTAGCACGGTGGAATTACACGAGAGTGCTAGAGATCTGCACCCCCCCCCCCCGACCAAACTATTAGAACCGTCACTCATCAGAGGGAATTCCAGAGTAAGACCAGAGATTCCCCCCGCGCCCCCCCCCCCCCCCAAAGAACCACCTTGTGTGAGAGACTCCCCTTGGGTAGATGGAGTTAAGATACAGACCAGCCATGATTAAATTGAATGACAGAACAGGATTGAGGGGCTGAATGGCCTCCTCCTAATCCTAGAACCACCGAGACACTGAGAATCACTAAACACGACAAAGAGTTGGGCGATTCCATGAATTGCTAGCCTGCCGGCCTCACTGTTGCTGATGGTCAGGCCCCTTGGTGTCTGTGGGCAGTTGCCGGATGTGGTGCTGCTTGCTGCTGCCGTGTGTCCCACTCCCCAGCCATGGATTGTGACGTTTCTCTGTCTGCCTGTCCTCTAGGGAGTCACTAAACAGAAGGTCCTGGTGATGGAGTACTGCGCCGGCGGCAGTCTACTCAACGTTCTGGAAGAATCGGAAAATGCTTTCGGACTGTCGGAAGCCGAGTTCCTGATTGTGCTTCAGAGCGTCGGTGAGTTTCACGCTGTCCACATTTTGCCGGATATCATCCAAGGGGGCTGTTTTATGGCTTGGTGCCACCGGGGCGAGTCTGGCAAATTGGCGGGGGGTGCGAGATAGCTGCACTGTCCCAACAATGTGCCCTAGCCCCAGTCCCTGGACGGCGCCCCCTTGTCTCCATCAGCGGGACGTTTTCATCATGTTTCAAAGTGGCCAAAGAGACAGAATGGCAATGGCAGGTTTAAGCTGTGGCTGATGGAGGTTTGTAGATGGATTGAAGCTACCGTTCACAAGCACCTGGCAAAGAAGGAACTTGCATTTCTATAGCGCCTTTCACGCCCTCAGGCCATCCCAAAATACTTCACAGCCAATGAAGTACCTTTGAAGTGCGGCGATGTGGCAGCAAGATCCCACAACAGATTATTGGCGGTGTTGGTTGAGGGGGTTGGCCAGGACATTACCTGTCGCTTCACCCAACAGTGACTTAATATCTGTCCCTCCCTCCTGAAAAAGCAGACAGATATCTCCGAGAATGCGGCATTCCCTCAGTGTCAGCCGCCATTAGGTGCTCCGGTCCAGAGGTGGAAGTGCTACCACTGAACCGGAAAATCTCTCACTAGCAGCAATTGAACTGTGTTCATTTATAACAATCAGATTTTGTGCCCTTAAAAGAATGGGCCAAATCATAGGAACAGGAGGAGGCCATTCAGCCCCTCGAGCCTGTTCCGTCATTCAATGACATCATGGCTGATCTGTATCTTAACTCCATTTGTCCACCCCTGTTTCGTTACCCTTAATACTCTTGCCCAACAAAAATCTATCAATCCCAGTTTTGAAATTTTCAGTTGTCCCCCAGACTCAGCAGCTTTTTGGGGGAGAGAGTTCCAGATTTCCACCACCCTTTGTGTGAAGAAGTGCTTCCTGACATCACCCCTGAGCAGCCTGGGTCTAATTTTAAGGTTCTGCCCCCTTGTTCTGGACTCCCCCCCCCCCCCCCACCCCCCAACCAGAGGAAATAGTTTAGAAACATAGAAGATAGGAGCAGGAGTAGGCCATTCGGCCCCTCGAGCCTGCTCCACCATTCAATGAGATCATGGCTGATCATCCAAATTCAGTACCCTGCTTTCTCCCCATATCCCTTGATCCCTTTAGCCTTAAGAAATATATCCAACTCTTTCTTGAATATATTTAATGAACTGGCCTCCACCGCCCTCTGTGGCAGAGAATCTACCCTATCAACTCCTTTAATCATCTTAAACACCTCGATTAGATCACCCCTTAATCTTCTAAACTCGAGGGAGTACAAGCCCAGTCTATGCAACCTGTCCTCGTAATTTAACCCTTTAGGTAGAACCCAGCTCCACATCAACAGCAGAATAATACATTATAATGGCCCAGAAATTCGGGTCGGAGGCTTCCCGCGGGTGCAAGCCCCCGACCTGCACTTACCTAGCGTGCCAGCCGTTGAGCTGTGGGCCCGCGTGGAATTCCAATCCTGGGCCTGCTCCAACTGCCGGCGCGCAGTGCTTGCGTATCCCAGGGGTGCAGTTAGTTCGATGCGTCCCCTGGGATCACGTGGACCATGGGGAGCCAATCGGAGCAGGGAATGCTTCATTCATAAGTTTGACAGGAAGAGCTGTCAAACCTATAAATACTATAAGCCCCAAAACATCACTAAATCTTCAAATACATTTTTTAAAAAACATCACATTTTTAAAATAACTATAAATTACATAAAATAACTATTTTAAACAATAATTTAAATTTTTGAAAAAATTAATTACATTTTCTAACGGGGCTAAACATAAACTTACCTTTCTTTAAAGTATTTAAAAATAATAAACCTGTGGAAAAAATGTTTTAATTTTAATTAATTCACTACTTACCTTGTTAAAAGCAGGCCTTACGACTGCTTTTTAAAAGTGTAACTCCTGGAGACTTACCCTCCCGGAGAAACCTGCAAAAAAAAGTAAGTTCCAGGTGCACGCGCTGCCTCTCCCGCGCACGCGTTCGACCTCTGAACCCTTACCTTTAAGGGAACGGAAGTTCCGGTTTCCCGCGTATGCGCAGTGCATGCACGGAACCGGCACTTCCATTGGGCCTACAGGTGAGTACCCCGTGCGTACTCACCCGTGGAGACCCGAATTTCTGGGCCAATGTGTTTTTATTCGTTCCTGGGATGTGGGCGTCGCTGGCAAGGCCAGCATTTATTGCCCATCCCTAGTTGCCCTCGAGAAGGTGGTGGTGAGCCACCTTCTTGAACCGCTGCAGTCCGTGTGGTGAAGGTGCTTCCACCGTGCTGTTAGGGAGGGAGTTCCAGGATTTTGACCCAGCGACGATGAAGGAACGGTGATATTTCCCCAAGTTAGGATGGTGTGTGACTTGGAGGTGGTGGTGTTCCCATGATGTAACATTCCCGCCATCAAAAAACTCTGATCTGCTAATTGCCCCAAATGTTGTTGGCTTTGTGCTGAGAGGCCCAACCTCGCAAGGAATTGGTGTGAAACTGCCCCGAGTTATTTTTATTTAGGACGCCTTTTGAACCAGGAGAGAAGCTGTCTCACCAGTCGAGGCTGGATTCAGACCCGGGTCCCATCAAGTGAAAGGCCCCAAAATTACACCTTTACTGGAGTTCCTTTGCCTCTCCCTGTCCCTACTCACTCTTTCCTCTGTTACCAGTGGGCGGCATGAACCAGTTGAGAGAGAATGGAGTAGTCCATCGGGACATTAAGCCAGGGAACATCATGCGAGTGGTTGGAGAAGATGGTCAGTCGGTTTATAAACTGACAGATTTTGGAGCAGCTCGGGAACTAGATGACGACGAGAAATTCATGTCGCTGTACGGGACCGAAGAGTATTTGGTTAGTACCCTTCCAAAATTAATAATATATAGCTGTAACACACTGGGCCTCATCCTTCGGCATGTTCTCACTGGAAGAGAGAAGGTCAAGAGGTGATGATTGCTGTTTTTAGGATTCTAAAGGGACCCGATAATGTCGACCATGACGAGCTGTCTCACCCTCTCCAGAACAGTAGGCCCAGAGGACACGGCCTGCGCTCGAAGGGGGTAAATTCTGCGGAAACAACATTTCAGTGAGCGAGTGGTCAATCTATGGAACAGGCTCCCTTGGGAGACAGTGGAAACAGTTAGTGTCGATTCATTCATGTGCAAATGAGATAGATTTCTTTCAGAAAATACCATTCTGGGCTCCAGTATCTGAGTAATGTGAGACGTGCCGTGTGGTGAGTGTGGCAAGCTCGGGAGGAACAGGTGACTCTGGACCTCTGGTTCCTGTTAAATCTGTGAGTTGTTCAAGTAATTAATACTGAGACTTAATCAGTAACAATAAAACAGGTCTTTACTGGTTGGAGGTAGGGACTATACGTAGGTCTTTACTTCATGCCCACAGGCGGGAACTGAGGGGAGATCAGTACCCACAGTACTATTTATACCCCTATGGCCAGGAGTGGTACTGCGTATCACTATGCCCTACAAGTAGTGCAGTCCTGTCCATAGGTTCAAAGTAGCACACATATTACATACACAACATTCCTCCCTTCCTAGCTTTACAGTCATCTCCCCATTTAACATAACGTAATAACATATATACATATATAACTTCAGGTTTACATAACAGAATAACATAGATACATAGATAACTTCATGTCAAAACAGATCACAGATTCAGTCTCTGCGGAAAACAGTTCACAGATTCAATCTCTGTGGTGTAGTCGGTTCACGTTGCTGGAGTGACTCATTCAATAGTCCTTCCATGGATTTAACAGTTTGAACTTCCGAACTGAATTGGCTCCGTTCGGAGGGACCACGTGTGTGATCTGGTAGAGGTAATAATGGTTCAGATGGGTCATCTTCTGTTTCGACTTTTCCTTTTCTGCTTCTTGGAGACTCTCTGGGCTCCACTGTCAGCTGCCAGCTGCATGCGCAGTTCCTCCTTCTCTTCCTCCTTTTTCCGTAGTAGAGCCACCTTCTCCCGATGTTCCGTAGACTTTCGGTGCTCCTCCATGATTTCTGTATGGTGGGAGTCGAAGTTACAAGTTGGGCAGGACAGGACATAGTAATATTCGGTGTCGTCCTGATCTAGGCCAGCGAGAGGGTCTTCTATTTCCTCCATACCCAGCTGGGCGTTAGCCAGCTTTTGTTCCAAGTCCAGACATCTTTCCTGAAGAGACTTCTTCATGCGTACCTCTTCATCCAGCTTTTTCTGGGCTTTCAGCAAGTCGTTTACTAATGACCTCATTTGAGATTTTACTACTTCAACTTCTTTTGGAGATTGATTGATCGGACTATTCAATCCCTCTACCGGAGCAGCTGTTTCAGCGGTCTGTTGTTCTACGTTGACGTGAGTCAGCGTACTTTTGGCATCCAAGGGCTGCTCTGTTGCAGTCATCTCAGTCTGTGTTGCCACCTCAGCTCTTCCAATAACCTTTGAGAGCTCCGAACCCCTTTCGTTTGAATATTGAAGTTCGTGTTCAAGTTTTTCCCATTTCAGAGTCCTGTCCTTCAGCATATGCAGGAGTTGGCTGACCGTTAACTCCTCTGACATCAGATGTTTTGTGTGCTCCTGCTCCATTTTCTCCATCAGCTGCTTCTGTTGTCTTTCCAGATTCTCCAACTCTATATCAAAGAACTCTTTCGTTGCATTCAACTCTTGCTCAAAACGGCGAAGCATTTGTTCTAATTGCTGTTGTAGTTTGAAATGGAGTTGAGTTCGAGCCCGGTGTCCCTCAGAAATGGGCACATCAGTAGACTTGCCAGACTCAGAATCCACAGTTAAACTATGTTGTTGTTGCTCAGTGGAATTCTGTGCTGAAACTTTGTCTTTTGCACCTGAGTTGGGCTTACCATCATCCGTTCCAGAGTCTGGGCCGACTATCTTCACCGAGTTCTCACTCGTTATTGTTTGTAGGAAATGCCAGCCCATATTCATTTTCCTAATCCACTCCCGTCCTAGTAGTGGAGAACCTCCTTCAGATATCACATATAAGTCCATTATTTGACTGTCTTCGCCCTTGTGGACCACTGCAACCTCTATTTTCCCGATGGGGTACACTCTTTGCCCCGTGTATGTTTTCAATATAATCCCCGTATCCTGTAGGGGAATATGTTGGAATAACTTTCCGTAATCTTTCTTATTTATGACCGTCAATGCCGATCCAGTGTCCAATTCCAGTTTTACTTGGACTCCTTCTATCTGAAGAGTGACCCAAATTGTCTGGAGGTCTGCACCCTTACCAGCGTTGAGTACTCTTAAGCTAGCCAGTTCATTACAGCTTAAGCTAGCCAGTTCATTACTGCTAGCGTCTGAATCGGACTCCTGTTCGGTCACCTTGTGTACCTTTGCGTATTTTCCTTGCGGTGACTTCTTGTTGCTGGTCTTCTTCGCTGACCTGCATACTCTAGCTATATGTCCAAGCCTACCACAAGTTCTACATTCTTGGTTTTTAAACCAACACTGGTTCTGATCATGCGTTGTCTTTCCACAACGATAACATTTGCCAGAACTCACACCCAATTTGTGTGCACTGAGCTCCGGTGACCGTAGCTGCATTACTGCCGTGCCTCTCGCTGCGGCTTCGTGTGCTGCTGCCATAGTGACCGCCTTCTCAAGCGTCAGCTCATTCTCCTCGAGCAGTCGCTTTTGTGTATCCTGTTTAAATAAACCACACACAAATTTGTCTCGAAGTGCCTCTGTCAGTCCCGTTCCAAACTGGCAATATTTCGCTAATTTACGCAATTCCAGCAAATAATCAGCATTGCTTTCATGCTGTAGCTGCCTTCTGTCGTAAAATTTAAATCGTTCCGCTAGCATCAGCGGCGTGGGGTTTAGATGATCTTTCAGGACAGTAACAATCTCATCGAACGTCTTATCCGCCGGTTCATCTGGTGATAACAGGTGTTTCAATTTCCCGTATGTCTTCGCACCCATTAAATTTAATAATGTTAGAGCTTTATCTTGGTCACGGATTTTATTGGCCTTACAATAATTTTTTACTCTTTCAACATATATGGCCCAATCTTCGAGGTCACTATCAAAGGTGCTAATATTCCCGTGTTTAGGCATTGTAGATTTGCAATTTCTCAGATTTTTTTTTTTACTGCTATCCAAGATGGCGGCTTCCCGCTCTTGCCGTCGTCCTCCGCCCACAAAATGGCGGTTTTCCCGCGCTTGGCGGTCTTCACCCGTCCCCCAACGCCGTCTCCCTTCAGCCCCCGAGTGCGGCCCTTATCTTCGCCGCGATCGCCCGAGTGCGGCCCTTATCAGCGGATGCGATCGCTGGATCGCGAAGCGGCTCTCGGCTCTTATCAGGAGATGCGATCGCTCTGTTGAAACGCCTCCCGCTCGAAGTGGCTCTCGCGCCCTATTCCTCCAGCTCCCCCAGCCCCGTTCGTGCGGCCAACGCGGTCGACTGCCTGTCGCGTCGCTGCCCGGCTCAGACAACGGCTTACCCACCACCAAGCTGGAGAAGAAGCTGACGGTCGCCGATGGAGGCTCCGAGGTCAGGATGTCTTCCAGTGGGGTGGAGAGGGTGGAAACCTCTCTGCAACGTCCTGGCTGTGGACGAAGCTGCCGTGGAGTGACTGCCGCAGGGTCCGAATCAGACTCGTCGCCAGTGTTAAATCTGTGAGTTGTTCAAGTAATTAATACTGAGACTTAATCAGTAACAATAAAACAGGTCTTTACTGGTTGGAGGTAGGGACTATACGTAGGTCTTTACTTCATGCCCACAGGCGGGAACTGAGGGGAGATCAGTACCCACAGTACTATTTATACCCCTATGGCCAGGAGTGGTACTGCGTATCACTACGCCCTACAAGTAGTGCAGTCCTGTCCATAGGTTCAAAGTAGCACACATATTACATACACAACAGTTCCCAAAGCTCTCCCCCACTGGGGATTTTCCTCACCTCATGTCTGGGTCTGTTGTAGACTCGTTGATAGAGATTGATCGCTGTGATTGGTCAACAACTCCATTATTGTATCATGTGACTACCAGGATGGTAGAAGGAGAACTAGAGGCACCTCAGTCTTTTTTCGTCTAGCAATGTTCCCATTGGTCCAAGAGGAGCCCTCCAACGGCCGTGCTTTTGAAGAGTTTTCCCCATTCCCGTCTCTCCTGCCAGCACTGAATGGGAAACCTATAGAAAAATGAAACACCCTGCCCAGGAAGGAGATGGAATCCACCTGCCCCGTGCTCTGGTGTGTGGTTGTTATTTTCCCTCCCTCCCTCCAATCCTCACTGAAGAAATCAAGACCCATCACACCTTCTCCTACCCAACTCATTCTCAGCATTTCAAAACTGTGGAGTTCCTCAGCTCACTCTTGGCTTCCTCCTGCAACCTGCAGGCTTTCAAAAACTCGGTTTGGTGTCACCTAAACTTAGTTTCCTGATTTACCTCATCTTGTCTCCAATTCTTTTCAACCCTACTCTCTGAGCCCTGATACAATAGCAAAATACTGCGGATGCTGGAAATCTGAAACAACAAAAAGTCCTGGAAACACTCAGCATTGTGGAGAGAGAAACAGAGTTAATGTTTCAAGTTTCAACACCTGCCCTTTTACCTCCTCCCTTCCCACTGTCCAGGGCCCCAAACACCCCTTCCAGGTGAAACAGCGATTTACTTGTACTTCTTGCAATCTAGTATACTGTATTGGCTGCTCACGATGTGGTCTCCTCTACATTGGGGAGACCAAACGCAGATTGGGCGACCGCTTTGCGGAACACCTCCGTTCAGTCCGTAAGCGTGACCCTGAGCTTCCGGTCACCTGTCATTTTAATTCTCTGCTCCACTCCCACTCAGACCTCTCTGTCCTCGGCCTCTTACACTGTTCCAATGAAGCTCAATGTAAGCTCGAGGAACAGCACCTCATCTTTCGATTAAGCACTTTACAGCCTTCTGGACGCAACATCGAGTTCATTATTTACAGACTATATCCTCGGCCCCTATATTTTCTTTTTTCTCTCACGTGGCAGCTGTTGATGATTCTGCCATCGCCATTTACACCTCATCTAGAGTCATCTTTTGTTTCTTAACCTGTCCCATTACCATCTCCTTTTGCTTTACACCATCATCCCTTTTGTGTCTTAATCTCTCCTGCCTTCCACCCTATCACAGAACTTCCTTTTTGTTATTTCCTCCCTTTCCCTGCCCCACACTTGCTTAAAACCTGTTACATCTCTAACTTTTTCCAGTTCTGACGAAGGGTCACCGATCTGAAACGTTAACCATCTTTCTCGCTCCACGATGCTGCCTGGCCTGCTGAGTGTTTCCAACATTTTCTGTTGTAGTTTCGATGAACCCTGAACCTTTCCTTGGGGCAGAGCAGAGGCGGAAGGGAAAGTTGAGAGACCATAACACCTGCCCTCTCCTGCCCCTCAAACAGATTGCCTTTCTGTGTGCACTCTTGCTGCTCAATGGCACTGACCATGTGGAGATTCAACAGGAGATGGGGGAGAAAGTTCCTGATAAAGAATGGGGTTAAATGCATCACCCGGAGTGTTACGGAGCTATACAGATCAGGAAGGTTCTAGGTTGCATCCATGGTCTTTTCTAAGTTACCTGATGTCAACTGACTGCCACTGGAGGAAGGGGGGAATCCGCTGCTGCTCACTAGCCAGAGACACCTCCTGAGGAAATGCTCCTCCATGGAGATTGGGCGAACCCAGGGTCAGTCTCAGCTACGATCCCCCTAAGTTGGATAGCTTGCTGACATTCCCTGTCTAGGCTCAGACAGAAAGAAGATTGCCATTTCCCATTGAATAATATCCCAGCAACAGTCAGTGCCTTAAGGAAAGAAAAATTGGAGGGGGGTTGGGGGAGGGAAGCATTGAAACATTGAAAGGATAACAAACTGAGAAGAACCTTGACAAGGTACAGACTTAGCGAACATAGCCTAGCGATCGAAAAAGGCAGACACAGGCAGACCAGGCTGCCAAGAGAGGACAGGATATGCTCTCACTGCAGTCAGGGAGTAGTGGAGACAGAGATGCACTTCCTCACAGCTTGTGGAAAATATCAGGGCATCAGGGAGAATTTCTACCAAAAATTCTCACAAATATGCCCTGATTTCAGAAATCTGAATGACAACCAAAAACTCCCATTCCTACTGGGAGAGGAGAGAAGCTGTATAACACTGGCGGCACACTATGTTACAGCTTGCCATGAACAGAGGGACAACCAGTAAACTAAGAAAAGAATATATATAAACAATGCGAATGTATATTTATACACTCAGGGATATACCTGTTTATACACTGTATGAATAGAACTGCGTTTATGTGCTAAACCATAAATGTATTTTGATGCTTTGGCAACATAAGATGTAACTTATCATGCCAATAAAGCGATTTGAATTGTGAAATGACTTTTCTTCCCACCACAATCTCCAAACATTAACTGGCTTGACTTTGCGTCTCGGCAGCACCCGGATATGTATGAACGCGCCGTACTTCGGAAACCACAGAACAAGGCGTACGGTGTCACCGTGGACCTGTGGAGCATCGGTGTGACGTTTTACCAAACAGCGACCGGCAGTCTGCCTTTCATTCCATACGGGGGACCCCGCAAGAACAAGGAGATGATGTACGTCACTCTCAGCAACGTTTTTGCATCTCTTTATATTAATCAGGGCATTTTTCCATCCACAAATCTTCCGATCTATCGGTTCATCTTTAGCTGTCTTCCCTCTCCATTCCATCTCATCCCATCCATTCTTGTATCCAATCCCATTACATCTATCTCATTTCATTCCATCTTCTCTATCTCCTTTTTCCCATCCCTTTTTTTTTATCCTTCTATCCCACCCTATGGTGTCACCTGTGGCTCAGTTGGTCGCTCACTTGTCTCTGAGTCTGAAGGTTGTGGGTCCAAGCTCCCACTCCAGGGACTTGAGCACACAAATCCAGGCTGACACTCCCAGTGCAGTGCTGAGGGAGTGCCGCTCTGTCGGAGGTGCCGTCTTTCCGATGAGACGTTAAACTGAGGCCCCGTCTGCTCTCTCAGGTGGACGTAAAAGATCCCATGGCCATTATTTCAAAGAAGAGCAGGGGAGTTATCCCCGGTGTCCAGGCCAATATTTATCCCTCAATCAACATGACTAAAAACAGATTATCTGGTCATTTTCACCTTGCTGTCTGTGGGATCTTGCTGTGCACAAATTGGCTGCCACGTTTCCTACATTACAACAGTGACTACACTTCAAAAAAGTACTTCATTGGCTGTAAAGCGCTTTGGGACGTCTGGTGGTCGTGAAAGGCGCTATAGAAATGCAAGTCTTTTTCTTTCCTGTTCTTTCATCCAATCCCATTTTACCTATCCCACTCAACCCCTCACCCATCCTTCTATCCCACCCTGTTCTTTCCCCACCCCATCTCCTGTCTCCCAGCCATCCCATCTCTCTATCTCGGAGATTGGCCAGCTCTTTATCATCTCAATGGTTTAATTCCAGGTATAAAATCACAACAGAGAAGCCGGCGGGAGCGATTGCGGGAGTTCAGCACAGAGACTGTGGCCTGGTGGAGTGGAGCAATGAGCTGCCAATCACTTGCCGGCTCTCGCAGTAAGTCCTCTAAAGATGGGTCTTAAATTAGCAGAATCACCCTCCGTCTCTGACCTTTGATAAGGCAGCTGACTGGATTTTTATAGTTTCCTATTAGAGTGCGTTGGGTTGGTCTGAATTTGATCATAATGAGGAAACGGAGCCAGATGTGGTCCTGCAAACGACCCACAAGAAGCACTGGAACACAGGAGCAGGAGGAGGCCATTCAGCCCCTCGAGCATGTTCCGCCATTCAGTGAGATCATGGCTGATCTGATCTGATCTGATCTGAATGATAAGGATCAAAGAGCATGATCTGAAGCGTCAGTGAGGCTCAGTTGGCAGGTAGTTAACAGGCAGTTTTTAGCCTAATCCCTGACTCTCACTGGGGTACAGGTTCCACATGCACTGACTCTCACTGGGGTACGGATTCCACATGCACTGACTCTCACTGGGGTACAGGTTCCACACACACTGACTCTTACTGGGGTACGGATTCCACACACACTGACTCTCACTGGGGTACAGTTCCACAGACACTGACTCTCACTGGGGTACAGGTTCCACATGCACTGACTCTTGCTGGGGTACGGATTCCACAGACACTGACTCTCACTGGGGTACAGTTCCACAGACACTGACTCTCACTAGGGTACAGTCCCACAGACACTGACTCTCACTGGGGTACAGTTGCACAGACACTGACTCTTACTGGGGTACAGTTCCACAGACACTGACTCTCGCTGGGGTACGGGTTCCACAGACACTGACTCTCACTGGGGTACAGGTTCCACAGACACTGGTTCTCACTGGGGTACAGTTCCACAGACACTGACTCTCACTGGGGTATGGGTTCCACAGACACTGACTCTCAGTGGGGTACAGTTGCACAGACACTGACTCTTACTGGGGTACAGTTCCACAGACACTGACTCTCGCTGGGGTACGGGTTCCACAGACACTGACTCTCACTGGGGTACAGGTTCCACAGACACTGGTTCTCACTGGGGTACAGTTCCACAGACACTGACTCTCACTGGGGTATGGGTTCCACAGACACTGACTCTCAGTGGGGTACAGTTCCACAGACACTGACTCTCACTGAGGTACGGGTTCCACACACACTGACTCTCACTGGGGTACAGTTCCACAGACACTGACTCTCACTGGGGTACAGTTCCACAGACACTGACTCTCACTGGGGTACGGGTTCCACAGACACTGACTCGCACTGGGATACAGTTCCACAGACACTGACTCTCACTGGGGTACGGGTTCCACAGATACTGACTCTCACTGGGGTACAGTTCCACAGACACTGACTCTCACTGGGGTACAGTTCCACAGACACTGACAAATCAAATCAAATCAAATCAACTTTTATTGTCATTGTTAGTGCACAAGTGCAGTACAACGAAATGTAGGCTTGCGGCTCCCGAGAGTGTACATTTAGATTAAGACATTTAAACATTCAACATACATTTGGCTTGTAATACATTAACATAAACATAACCATAATAAAGTGCATTGGCAGATGTGCAGGCTTTAGAGTTTATTTGTGGAGTTCAGTAGGATGACAGCCCTGGGAAAGAAGCTGTTCCTAAATCTGGTCGCACTGGGGTACAGTTCCACACACACATTGACTCTCACTGGGGTACAGTTCCACAGACATTTACTGGAAAAGCTTCCTTGAGTGACCAAAGTCAAGGTCAAACAGGAACTTTCGTTAAATCCTCTGTTACCCGTGCAGAACAGTCACCAGACTGAGATGCGGAGAATTTTCAACTCCGAGTGTTGTGAATCTTTAGAATTCTCTGCCCCAGAGGTCTGTGAATGATCAGTCGTTGAGTATATTCAGGACTGAGATCGATAGATTTTTGGACTCTAGGGGAATCAAGGGATATGGGGATAGTGCGCGAAAGTGGAGTTGAGGTCGAAGATCAGCCGTGATATTGAATGGCGGAGCAGGCTCGAGGGGCCGCATGGCCGACTCCTGCTCCTAATTCTAATGGTCTTGTGCTTGCCTCTGTTTCTGTTTGGTAGCTGCAGAGGTTATCAACCAAAGACCAGCATAACTCATCTGCTGTGTTCCTTTTCCCCCTTCGCTATCTTCCTCCAGGGGTTTGAAGGCCCTCTTAGTTCCCATCCTCGCCGGTATCCTAGAAGCTGACCAGGCCAAATGTTGGGGATTTGACCAGTTTTTTGCAGAAGCCAATGACATCCTCCACAGAACCGTGGTCCACATCTTCTCATTGCAGCAAGCCACGATGCACAAAGTCTACGTGCACTCCTACAACACGTAAGCCTCCCTGTTTGTTTGTCTCCTCTTTAGACTTAATAATAGTAAGTTCAGAAACCGTCTCGAGTCCGCCCAGAGGGTCTCTGTTTCATTCTCTGGATCTCCGGTGCCTTTTCCTCTTTTCCCTGAAGTGTAAATTCACTGATTCCCGCACTCCCAAGGGGAAGATGTGTTCGATGGGCCGAGGGACAGGGAATTGGTGCCATGTCGCTGTCACCCAATCTCAAACCATAGAGACCAGCCCCCACCCTGCCCCCACCACCACCGCCCCAGTGGGAGCGTGGACTCATTGAATTTACCGCTCCTTTCGTTGGGTGAATTTGCACCATATTTGAGGTAACGGTGTCGGTGCTGATGAATGAGACACTATTTCTAATCTTGCCAATTGTTAGAAGAGGGGATCATATTCATAATTCCAAGCTCAAATCAATAAGGCTCTTAAACATTGAATATCAGTTGTCATCATTTCATTAAGCATGTAGTAGTTACTTAGACATTGACCTAAAAGACATAACTAAGCTGGCACGTTGTTTGTAGAGGGATTGAAAGTTGTTCCAGTTCTGAGCTCGGTATCTTGGGTCTTTACGAATCTCAAATACTCATTATAAACCGCCAGTTTTTATACATTTCTCTCACTCCCTCCATGAAATAATCCACACAATTCTGCCTTACACAATGATATAAAAGTTAAAATACAACTCCATATAAGGAGAATTTAATTGACTTTTCCCTCATCAAAACCTTCAGTTTTCCTTACTTAACAAGCTCCTTTTCCCATCGACCGGCTCAACTCCCCAACTTTGTTATCTTAACGATAGTTTCACTCGTTACATGTAATTGCTACTGCACCAAGTGAAACTTTTAATGATCAGTCTGCCTTTGTTTTTTTTCCGTTCCAGTCAATCTCCTGCTTGTACAGAAACCCCAGTTAAGAAGGATGATGTATACCCAGATGTTTTCCTTTGCGGAACTAGCAGTTTCCCCCACCCCCCCAATATTAGCAAATGATTCAATGCTCGTCTTTAATCAAACCTCCTGATTTCATCCTGAAGCTGACCATTGCTGCAGCTCCAGCCCCAGTCCAACAGCCCAGTGGAACTTTAAATTGACTTAAACAGAAGAGCATCAAACTTCCTTGCTTGACAGTCAGAGGTTATAGGTTAACATTACTGAAATATAAAGATAAATCAATAATCCTCTTCTTAGGCAGTCCCTCGGAACCGAGGATGACTTGCTTCCACATTAAAAAATGAGTTCGCAGGTGACGGATGAGTCCAATGCGGGACCTACAGTCTCTGTCACAGGTGGGGCAGACGGTGGTTGAAGGGGCGGGCGGGTGGGGTGCTTGGGTTGACGTGCGCTCCTTGCGCTGCCTGCGCTTGCTCCCGGCGAAGAGACTCGAGGTGTTCGGCACCTTCTCGGTGCTTCTCCTCCACTTTGTGCGGTCTTGGGCCAGGGATTCCCAGGTGTCAGTGAGGATGTTGCCCTTTTTCAAGGAGGCTTTGAGGGTGTCCTTGAAGCGTTTCCTCTGCCCACCTGAGGCTCTCTTGCCGTGCCAGAGCTCTGAGTAGAGCGCTTGTTTTGGGAGTCTCGTATCGGGCATGTGGACCATGTGGCCCGTCCATTGGAGCTGATCGAGTGTGGTCAAAGCTTCGATGCTGGGGATGTTGGCCTGAGCAAGAACACTGACGTTGGTGCGCCTATCCTGCCAATGGATTTGCAGGATCCTGTGGAGGCAGCATTGGTGCTACCTCTCCAGTGCTTTGAGGTGCCTGCTGTACATGGTCCATGTCTCTGAGGCATACAGCAGGGCGGGTATCACTGCTGCCCTGTAGACCATGAGCTTAGTGCTGGGTTTGAGGTCCTGGTCTTCAAACACTCTCTCTTCCTCAGGCGACCGAAGGCTGCATTGGCACACTGAAGGCAGTGTTGGACTTTGTCATCGACGTCTGCCCTTGTTGACAGTAGGCTCCCGAGGTATGGAAAGTGGTCCACGTTGTCCAAGGCCTTGTGGATTTTGATAATCGGGGCAGTACTGTGTGGCGGGGGCAGGTTGGTAGAGGACCCTTGTCTTACGGATGTTTAGTGTAAGGCCCATGCTCTCGTACGCTTCGGTGAAGGTGTTAACGATGGTTTGGAGTTTGACCTCCGAGTGAGCGCAGATGCGAGCGTCGTCTGCATACTGTAATTCGACGACAGAGGATGGGACGACCTTGGATCTGGACTGGAGGCGACGGAGATTGAACAGTTTCCCGTTTGTTCTGTAAATCAGCTTCACTCCAGCGGGGAGCTTACTGAGGGTGAGATGGAGCATTGCAGCAAGGAAGATCGAGAAGAGCATTGGTGTGATGACACAGCCTTGCTTGACCCCGGTTTGTACATGAATTGGGTCTGTGGTGGAATAGTATAGCACTGGTAGATTTCAGGACAGTTATTCCTTACACTGTATCGAGCACTCCCATTTCAGGTACAGCATGTGTTAGATGCAACGTAAAGTTCCTTCTATTTTGCCTTAAGAAAGTGCATCAGTCACAATTATAGACCAATAACCTTTACTAGACAAGTGTTCAATTTATGCAAATCAGTGCTAATTTTGTGCTGTGTGACATTTTCGATCCCAAGTCCCTGAGCTGAGAGGACAATGTTTTAACTCATCGTATTTCTCAAGCCCTCCTTATGATGAACGTGGTTTGCAGTTTTCATACGTTTATCATCATAGAACATCTGAATGGTTATCTTGTGCTTGTTTATAATGAATTGCCTCCCCCTGTTTCAGCATCAGTACGATGTTCAATCCCCTGGGCAAGTCGACAGTTAGTTCTATTTCCCAGGCCCCTCTCGGGCTGCTGGGCAAATGACAATCCAGGGCCGGCTGGTCCTTGGGGTTCTCCCCTCCAACCCCAGGAGGACAGGAGACCTCCATTCAGTACCTCTATCTCTCTCGCTCGCCCGTGTTCTCTCGCGCTCTCGCCTCTCGCTATCTCCGCACGCTCTTTATACACACATATATATACTAGCTGGAGTGCCCGGCGGTACCGAGGGTTTTTTGAGGGCATGTTGTTGTTGGAAGAGAGAGAGAGAGAGAGAGAGACTGGGGGGAGAAGAGAGAGACGGGGGGGGGGGGAAGAGAGAGAGAGAGACTGGTGGATTTAGTTCGGGATTAGCCTGGAGAGAGAGGGGGGGAGGAGCGCCTCAGGCCTGGCCCGATCGACCCCTGCGAAGGAAGGAAGGAAGGCAGGAAGAAGGCGAGCTCTCCCTCCCTGTCCCACCCCCTCACTCTTTCCCTCCCTCACCCTCTCTCTCTCCCTGCCCCTGTGTCTCCCTGCTTTACTCTCTCTCCCTCCCTCCCCTCTCCTCTCCCTCCCTCCCCTCTCCTCTCCCTCCCTGCCTCTCTCCTCTCCCTCCCCTCCCTCCCTCCCTCCTCTCCCCCTCCCTCCCTCCTCTCCCCCTCCCTCCCTCCTTCCCCCTCTCCCTCCCCCTGTCTCTCCCTCCTTTCCGGTACCAGAACGGAGTCAGTCCGACATCGGGAGGCTGGGTGCCCATCGCTCCGAAGCGAGCCCGGGGTTCCTCATCGTTAACACGGCGGGCCTTTGGACCCGGTTGGCCGGGCGGCAGACGAACGCCTTTCGCTGTGATGGGGGGGAGAGAGAGACGCCGCCGCTCACCTGCTCGCTTCCCTCTTCCCCCGGGCTTTCGGGCTGCGCGGGGAAGAGAGAGAGAGAGACTGGGGGGGAAGAGTGAGACGCCGCCGCTCACCTGCTCGCTTCCCTCTTCTCCCGGGCTTTTGGGCTGCACGGGGAAGAGAGAGAGAGAGAGAGACTGGGGGGAGAGTGAGACACCACTGGTTGCCGGGGTAACCCTCCTCCCTCCCTCCTGAGCGGCTACAGGCTGTGAGAGAGGCCCGGGCCCGGTTGCCGGGGTAACCCTCCTCCCTCCCTCCTGAGCAGCTACAGGCTGTGAGAGAGGCCCGGGCCCGGTTGCCGGGGAAAACCTTCTTCCCCCCACCCCCGCCCTCCTGAGGGGCTACAGGCTGTGAGAGAGGCCCGGGCCCGGTTGCCGGGGAAATCGTTCCCCACCTCAACTCGCTCCCAAAATCCCCTCCACACACACAAAGTGGGAAAAATAAATCAAGAGTTAGGAATCAAGATGGCCACCACTCACCTCAGCTCAGAAGGATTAGGCCCGCCCACACACGCAATGAAACACCCGCCGTGACACACCGATTCGTCAACCATCAGGTTAATCCCCTATACAATTGGTCAACCATCACATCACTCAACGCTAATGAGCGGAATGTTGCCGTTTTTTGAACCTTTTTTGTATACTGTCTGAACAATTTTTGTCTGACCAAAAAGTAAATACGCCTATTAGACTCCCCTAATAAGCTTTCTTTTGATATAACATATGTGTAGGTACGCTCTATAACTTTTGATTGTATAGCGGCCAGACAGACAGACAGACAAACAGACAAACCGCTTTATATATATAGATACACATAGCCCAGCTCTGCTCCAGTGTAGCGCATTGCTGTGAAATCCTGAGGGTGAGACTCGACCCCCTTACCCATTTAGTTGGCCCAGGTTACTGTACTCCACCACAACCTACTAATAAATGGAGCAATGAGAAAACCGGCTTGCTAAACAGGCTTCTATGTAAATATGATAATACATAGGAGTTGCTGGATGATAAAAAGACAAAGTCCGTCTAGTTTGCCTTCTGCTATCCTGATAGTCGCAAGATGCAGCGGTAATGGAGTTGTTGACATTTTTTTTATATATTTGTCCTCGGAATCTGGGTGACACTGCAAAAGGCCACATATTTTGGCCATCGCTAGTTGCCCGGAGGGTGTTAAGAGTCAGCCATGTAGTGTGGGACTGGAGTCACATGTAGGCCCAGACCGGGTAGAGGTGTGGCCGATTCCCTTCCCTGAAGGACGTTCGTAAACCAGTTGTTTTTTTTTTCAACAATCTGGCAGTTTTCCCGGTTATTCTGTCTGGTGCCAGCCCACAAACTGAATTCAGTTTCCCACGGAGGCAGCGGACCCAAGAGGGAGCGAGAGCGGAGCCTGAGGATATAAAGAGCGAGGCAGAGCGAGGCCCGAGAGCGGAGGCAGCGGACCTGAGAGAGCGCGGAGCCTGAGGATATAAAGAGCGCAGCAGAGCGAGGCCCGAGAGCGGAGGCAGCGGACCGGAGAGGGAGCAAGAGCGGAGCCTGAGGATATAAAGAGCGCGGCAGAGCGAGGCCCGAGAGCGGAGGCAGCGGACCTGAGAGAGCGCGGAGCCTGAGGATATAAAGAGCGCAGCAGAGCGAGGCCCGAGAGCGGAGGCAGCGGACCGGAGAGGGAGCAAGAGCGGAGCCTGAGGATATAAAGAGCGCGGCAGAGCGAGGCCCGAGAGCGGAGGCAGCGGACCTGAGAGAGCGCGGAGCCTGAGGATATAAAGAGCGCAGCAGAGCGAGGCCCGAGAGCGGAGGCAGCGGACCGGAGAGGGAGCAAGAGCGGAGCCTGAGGATATAAAGAGCGCGGCAGAGCGAGGCCCGAGAGCGGAGGCAGCGGACCTGAGAGAGCGCGGAGCCTGAGGATATAAAGAGCGCAGCAGAGCGAGGCCCGAGAGCGGAGGCAGCGGACCGGAGAGGGAGCAAGAGCGGAGCCTGAGGATATAAAGAGCGCGGCAGAGCGAGGCCCGAGAGCGGAGGCCGCCGACCCGACAACAAAAACAAGGAGTGACATCACAGGAAAGCAGGGAAGTGATTGGTTGGTCAGTATTTCTCTCATTATCTTGGACATTGGTTTAAATTAAGAGCCGGGATTAAAAACTAAACGTTCAAAAAGAGGGGGCTGATTGGTGAGTATCTGGTGTGTTTTTACTTGGCTTTCTTAAAATTTTAAGTTTATTCCAGCTAGGTTAGTAAATAGTCTGTTAATTAGAGGTATAGCAGGGCAGCTCACACCCGTGGAATGCACATCCTGTACCATGTGGGAAGTCCTGGACACCTCCCGTGGTCTGGACGATGACATGTGCGGGAAGCGTCGCCAGCTACAGCAGCTTGAGCACTGGGTTACGGAGCTTGAGCGGCGGCTGCAGTCACTGCTGTGCATCCGCGAGGCTGAGAACTACGTGGATAGCACGTTTCGGGAGGTGGTCACCCCGCAGCTTAAGAGTGTGCAGGCAGAGAGGGAATGGGTGACCGTCAGACAGAAGAGGAGGACCAGGCAGGTAGTGCAGGAGTCCCCTGAGCCCATCTTGCTCACCAATCAGTATTCGGTGCCGAGTACTGGTGAGGACGATTGGTTCCTCTGGGGAGTGCAGCCAGAGCCAAGTCCACAGCACCATGGAAGGCTCAGCTGCACAGGTGGGGGGTGGGGGGAAGAGGAGAGGGAGAGCAATAGTGATAGGGGATTCAATAGTCAGGGGAGCAGACAGGCGTTTCTGCGACCACAGACGTGACTCCAGGATGGTATGTTGCCTCCCTGGTTCCAGGATCAAGGATGTCACTGAACGGCTGCAGGGCATTCTGAGGGGGGAGGGTGAACAGCCAGAGGTCGTGGTCCATATCGGTACCAACGACATAGGTGGGAAGAGGGATGCGGTCCTGCAGGCAGAGTTTAGGGAGCTAGGAAAGAGGCTAAAAAGCAGGACCTCAAAGGTAGTAATCTCCGGATTACTACCAGTGCCACGTGCTAGTGAGTACAGAAATAGGAAGATAGAGCAGATGAATGCGTGGCTGGAGAGATGGTGTAGGAGGGAGGGCTTTTGATTCCTGAGGAATTGGAACCGTTTCTGGGGGAGGTGGGACCTCTACAAGTCGGACGGGTTGCACCTCAACGGGAACGGGACCAATATCCTCGCGGGAGGGTTTGCTAGTGCTGTTGGGGAGGGTTTAAACTAGCTTGGCAGGGAGATGGGAACCTAAGTATAGAGTCATTGGGAGGGAAGAAAAACTGGACTCGGAAAACAAAAATGTAGAAAGTAAATTGGAAGGACAGAGGAATCAAGGGCTCGATAGTAGTCAACAAGGAAGTTTGCCAGTACTCAATGGTATATACTGCAATGCAAGGAGTATAGCGAACAAGGCAGCTGAGCTGAGGGGACAGGTAGATACTTGGGACTATGATATTATGGCTATTACAGAGACGTGGCTGAAAGAGGGGCAGGTATGGCAGCTCAACATTCCTGGTTACAGGATTTTCAGACGGGATAGAGAGGGAGGTAAAAAGGGAGGGGGGGTCGCGGTATTGATTAAAGAAACTATTACAGCTGTGAGGAGGGATGATATGTTGGAGGGATCATCAAACGAGGCCATATGGGTCGAATTGTAAAACAAAAAAGGGGCGATCACACTGCTGGGAGTGTACTACAGACCCCCAAACAGTGAGAGGGAGATAGAAGAACAAATATGTAGACACATTTCTGAGAAGTGCAAAAACTATAGGACAGTAATAGTAGGGGATTTCAATACCCCAATATTAACTGGGATAAAATTAGTGTGAAGGGTATAGAGAGTGCGGAATTCCTAAAATGCATCCAGGAGAACTTTTTTCAGCCAGTATGTACCAAGCCCAACAAGAGAGGGGGCGGTTCTGGACGTAGTTTTAGGGAATGAAGCTGGGCAGGTAGAAGGCGTATCAGTGGGGGAGCATTTTGGTGCTAGTGACCATAATTCTGTTAGATTTAAGGTAGATATGGAAAAGGACAAGGATAGACCAGGAATAAAAATTCTAAACTGGGGAAAAGCAAATTTTGCTAAGCTCAGAGGGAATTTAGCCATAGTGGACTGGAAACAGCTACTTGAAGGTAAATCAGTGTCAGAGCAGTGGGAGGCATTCGAGGAGGAGATCCGGAGGGTTCAGACCAAATATAGGCCCTTAAAGAAAAAAGGTGGGACTAACAAATCTAGAGCCCCCTGGATGTCTGGGGACATACAGGGTAGGATAAAGAAAAAAGGGGAGGCGTACAACAGATACCGAGGGCTAAATACTCCAGAATCTTTAGAAGAGCACAGAAAATGCAGGGGTGCAATTAAAAAGGATATTAGGAAAGCAAAGAGAGAGCATGAAAAATTCTTGGCAAGTAAAATCAAGGAAACCCCAAAAATGTTAAAAAAATATATATTAATAGTAAGAGGCTAACTAAAGAAAGGGTAGGGCCTATTAGAGATCATGAGGGTAATGTGTGTGTGGAGGCGGGAGACGTCGGTAGGGTTCTTAATGAATACTTTGCGTCTGTTTTCACAAAGGAGAGGGGCGAAGCAGACATTGCTATCGGGGGGAGGGGTGTGAAATATTAGCTGAAATAAACATAGTGAGAGAGGAAGTATTAAGGGGTTCAGCAGCTTTAAAAGTGGATAAATCCCCAAGCCTGGATGAAATGTATCCCAGGCTGTTAAGCAAAGTAAAGAGGAAATTGCAGAGGCCCTGACCATCATTTTTCAATCCTCTCTGGCTTCAGGTGTGGAGCCGGAGGACTGGAGGAATGTGGTACCCTTGTTTAAAAAGGGAGAAAAGGATAGACCAAGTAATTACAGGCCGGTCAGCCTAACCTCGGTGGTGGGGAAATTATTTGAATGAATTCTGAAGGACAGGATAAATCTTCATTTAGAAAGACACGGATTAATCAAGGACAGTCAGCACGGATTTGTTAAGGGAAGGTCGTGTCTGACGAACGTGATTGAATTTTTTGAGGAGGTAACAAGGAGGGTCGATGAGGGTAGTGCGTTTGATGTAGTGTATATGGACTTTAGCAAGACTTTTGATAAGGTTCCACATGGCAGACTGGTCATGAAGTTAAAAGCCCATGGGATCCAGGGCAAAGTGTCAAGTTAGATTCAAAACTGGCTCGGAGACAGGAAGCAGAGGGTAATGGTTGATGGGTGTTTTTGAGACTGGAAGGCTGTTTCCAGTGGGGTTCCGCAGGGCTCAGTACTAGGTCCCTTGCTTTTTGTGGTATATATCAATGATCTAGACTTGAATATAGGGGGTATGATTAAGAAGTTTGCAGATGATACTAAAATCGGCTGCGTGGTTGATATTGAAGAAGGAAGCTGTAGACTGCAGGAAGATATCAATAAATTGGTCAGGTGGGCAGAACAGTGGCAAATGGAATGCAATCCGGAGAAGTGTGAGGTAATGCATCTGGGAAGGGCTAACAAGGAAAGGAATACACATTAAATGGTAGGACACTGAGTAGTGTAGAGGAACAAAAGGACCTTGGAGTGCATGTCCACAGATCCCTGAAGGTAGCAGGCCAGGTAGATAAGGTGGTTAAGAAGGCATACGGAATGCTTGCCTTTATTAGCCGTGGTATAGAATACAAGAGCAGGGGGGTTATGCTTCAACTGTATAAAACACTAGTTAGGCCTCAGCTAGAGTACTGCGCGCAGTTCTGGTCACCACATTACAGGAAAGATGTGATTGCACTAGAGAGGGTACAGAGGAGATTTACAAGGATGTTGCCGGGAGTAGAGAATCTTAGCTATGAGGAAAGACTGGACAGGCTGGGTCTGTTTTCCTTGGAACAGAGGAGGCTGAGGGGAGACCTTATTGAGGTGTATAAAATGATGAGGGGCCTAGATAAAGTGGATAGAAAGGACCTATTTCCCTTAGCAGAGGGGTCAAAAACCAGGGGGCACAGATTTAAAGTAATTGGTGGAAGGTTTAGAAGGGATTTGAGGGGAAATTTCTTCGCCCAGAGGGTTGTGGGGGTCTGGAACTCGCTGCCTGAAAGGGTGGTAGAGGCAGGAACCCTAACCACATTTAAAAAGTACTTGGATGTGCACTTGGGATGCTGTAACCTGCAGGGCTACGGACCAAGAGCTGGGAAGTGGGATTAGGCTGGATCGCTCTTTGTTGGCCGGCGCGGACACGATGGGCCGAAATGGCCTCCTTCCGCGCTGTAACTTTCTATGATTCTATGACTTGCCACGGTGGCATTTGAAATCCTGACCTCTGGATATATTACAATATTACAAAATGGAGAATTCTTCAAATTAACTATTTATAGCCTTGTGCTGTTTATCAACGTGCAGAAAGGAGCACGTAGGTCCGAATGAGATTATAACGAGCACATCGGTGGCAGATAAACAAACGTTTAGGGGGAAAAATTCGGTTGCTTAGCGCCTCCCGTTTGCACCTCCAGGGGTGCTAATGGGGCGCTAGGAAGTTCGCGCCAGAGCGCGGCGATTTTAGCGCCGCTCGCGAAATTGACCAGACATTTTGCGGCGGCGCTAAACGCTACCGCCACGATCTCCTGCGCCCGCAGATCGTGACATCAGTAGAGCATGCAACGTCCCAGTAGCGCCCCGGACCGGATATTGAGTCGCGCTCCCTGCCTTTCCGCCTGCTGCTAGGAACGACAGGTAGAGGGGAACGTTTTGCAGTCGGGAAGGGGCTGGGGGAGCGTTATTTAAAGGTGGCCGCTTCCTGCCTTTTCTTGTCGGCAAAATTTTTGGTACACGCAGGTTGAGAGGGAGAGAGAAGTTTGGAAAGATTTAACGCTGTCCTAAGGAGTTTTGGCCCTCAGCACCACTTTTGAGGTTCCTAAGTGCCGAGCTCTTTCCCTGGGCCTGTCCATTAGTGCATCCATTGGGGGAAAAATTCAGTTGCTTGCACCTCCCGTTAGCGCCTTAAGAGGGCGCTAATGGGGCGCAAAGCAACTAGCGCCCGGGCGCGGCGATGTTTGCACCGCTCGCGAAATTAACTGGACATTTTGCGGCGGTGCTAAACACTACCGCCACGATGTCCTGCGCCCACAGATTGTGACGTCAGTTGAGTGTGCAACGCCCCGGTAGCGCCCCGGACCGGATATTGAGTGGCGCCCCCTGCCTTACCGTAAGCCTACCGCTAGCAACGACAGGTTGAGGGGAGCGTTTTGCTGTCAGAAAGGGACTGGGGGTGCGCTATTTAAAGGCGACCGCTTCCTGCCTTTTTTTGTCGGTGACATTTTTGCACCACGCATTCTGAGAGAGAGAGAGAGAGACTTCTGGAGAGATTCAACGCTGTGTGAAGGAGTTTTGGGTACTGAGCAGCACTTTGCAGGTTCATTTTGATTTGCCCCTCCTTGCTTCGCCAGCGCTCTGAGGTAGCGCCTCGCTCCTCGGCCTTTGTGCCTTAAGACAGTTGTGAAGCGCCTGATTTAGCGCTCCAATCACCTCCGGGGCGATAAAAGCCAAGTTTGCTGTCGGAGGTGATAATTAGCGCCAGGCACTAAACTTTGCGCACGGCCAATAATGGCCCCAAACGGGGCGATACTGAATTTTTCCCCCAATTGCTTTAGAGGTCTCTCCAGGCCTAGATTCAAGGCTGCAATGAGCAGGGAGTGGCTGGCTAGCAAGACGGCGCCAGTCTGTCTGGCTTCCATGGTAACGGACATCGCCTGAGCTTTGCTAGCGCACTGAGGTAGCGCCTGGCTCCCCGAGGTTAGCGCCTTAAGAGAGGTGTGTAGCGCCTGATTTAACGCTCAAATCACCTCCAGGGGCGATAGAGGCGAATTTTGCAGTCAGAGGCGATAATTAGCGCCGGGGCGTTAAACTTTGCGCCCGGCCGATATTAGCGCCCCAAAACGGGCGATACCGAATTTCTCCCCCTTAAATTCTGATAGGTGGAGAGGGGGAGCGTCTGTCCTCGGGAAAGAGTGTAATTAACTCTTGGAAATAATGAAGTGCTGAAAACTAATCAGCACAGGGGCCTGGAGGCTAGTTTAAAAATAAGATAAGGGGAGAAACGGGCTGGATATAATTATAGTCGGCGAGGCTGTTCTCTGTTAGAACAGACCGTGGGAGAAGGGCATTCTCAAACCTTTGTAGTCTCCCTGTTCTCTAGAATTGGGTAACTTCGCTCTTTCTGTATTCTGCAGACTGGCTAATAAACTGAGAGCGATAGATTTTTGGACTTGAGGGGAATCGAGGGAGATGGGGATCGGGCGGGAAGATGGAGTTGAGGTCAAAGATGAGCCCTGATCTTATTGAATGGCGGAGCTGGCTCGAGGGGCCGAATGGCCGACTCCTGCTCCTATTTCTTATGTTCTTAAAGTCACTAAAGACCATTTGTTGGTTTCACTATGTTAAAGGCGCTATATAGATGCAAGTTGCTGTTGTTGTTGTTGTTATAGGCTTGATCGCCTGGAATCTGAAACCTTAACCATAGACTGCCCATCAGTCCAAAGGTCACACACCTACACTTGTTTTAATTCTTTCATGGGATGTGGGCGTCACTGGCAAGGCCGGCATTTATTGCCCATCCCTAGTTGCCCTTGAGAAGGTGGTGGTGAGCTGCCTCCTTGAACCGCTGCAGTCCGTGTGGTGAAGGTGCTCCCACAGTGCTGTTAGGGAGGGAGTTCCAGGATTTTGACCCAGCGACGATGAAGGAACGGCCGATATATTTCCAAGTCGGGATGGTGTGTGACTTGGAGGGGAACTTGGAGGTGGCGGTGTTCCCATGCGCCTGCTGCCCTTGTCCTTCTAGGTGGTAGAGGTCGCGGGTTTGGGAGGTGCTGCCGAAGAAGCGACATAGATATTTACCAAAGGTGCTCTCACATCAGATGTCAGGATGCACAGCATAGCATATTGGTACAGCCCCCTATTTCCCCCCCCCCCGCATTTAGATTTATAGCCTTGTTCCCATCTTCGTTTACTATTGAGATCCTCTTGGATTACTCACAGTTATGAGATATTAACATTTCCCAATATCCATTCTAGAGAAAACAAGTAAGAAAGAAAGACCTTGCATTTCCATAGCGCCTTTCAGGCCATTCCAAAGCGTTTTATAGCCAATAAAGTACTTTTGAAGTGTGGTCACTATTGTGATGAAAGGGCCAAGGCCTGTAGAGCAGGAGAGATGAGGTATTGATTAAGGGATGCAAAACTTGAGTTTTCAAAGTCTATAGGTTATAGGAGGGAGATGAGAAGTGCCACAGGCCCTGGGAAAGAATGAGTTAAAGTTGAAGATGTGATTTTAATACAGGGAGGATACAGAGCAAAGGAAGAACCTGTTAGATCAATAGGACTGTTGAGAGCAGCAATAACCATAAAAGCATCGATTAAAATATGTAGAGACAAGGAGTTGAGACAGAGATGGGTAGGTTAGTGTCGGTCCGCTCATCATCTCAGCATCAAAATCCTGCCTTCGTTTTTCGCAGAACCAGCCTGTTGATGGACGCGATTCTCAGACAGACTGAGATCTCCTCTCAGAATCAAGAGTTCATTTACGAGGGCCATTGCTTGGCGCTGCAGTTAACTCAACAGGTGCAATTTCTACCTAAAACAACGGAGGACAGGCCCATCATCCTGGTGAGCGCGGAGCACAAGGCGCCCATTGGAGTCCTGTACAAAGAGCGTAAGTGGCTGCTTCTAAACTTATAAAATTCTGACAGGACTGGACAGACTAGATGCAGGAAGGATGTTCCCGATGGTCGGGGAGTCCAGAACCAGGGGTCACAGTCTAAAGATAAGGGGTAGGCCATTTAGGACAGAAATGAGGAGGAATTTCTTACCCAGAGAGTGGTGAACCTGTGGAATTCTCTACCACAGAAGGCAGTGGAGGTCAATTCTTTAAATATATTCAAGAAGGAGTTAGATATATTTCTTAAGGCTAAAGGGATCAAGGGGTATGGGGAGAAAGCAGGGACAGGGCACTGAATTTGGATGATCAGCCATGATCTCATTGAATGGCGGAGCAGGCTCGAGGGGCCGAGTGGCCTACTCCTGCTCCTATCTTCTATGTTTCTATGTTTGCTTCGCTGGAGTGAGTTACAGCAGGGGCTCCCCATTGCCCAGTTTGAGCGAGCTGAGGCTCCAGCTTCAGTTCAGGATTCAGTCGTGGTGATGATTTCAAAAGCTCAAGGCACCTTCTCATCGTAGTGATCAGGCTCGATAAAGTTTCCGTGAAAACGTCGGGTCCTTTTGTGCGAAGCCTTTGAAGATGCAAGAGGAAGTTACAGAACAAAGCAGTATTTTAGATTGAGCTGGGGATGGTTCACTCCTCGCTGCCCGCTCGTAATGTGTAGATACAGCCTCTGGATTTAACTTGCTGCCTCTCCCATGCCTGTTTTCTCACTGAACCTAATTTGGAAATGTTGAAGGATAAATATTGGCCAGGACATCGGGAGAACTCCCGTACCCCACACGAGAGGGCAGACGAGGCCTCGGTTTAATATCTCAACCGAAAAACGGCCCCTCCAACAGTGCGGCGCTCCCTCAGTATTGCCCCTCCAACAGTGCAGCGCTCCCTCAGTACTGCCCCTCCGTCAGTGCGGCGTTCCCTCAGTACTGACCCTCCGACAGTGCAGCGTTCCCTCAGTACTGACCCTCCGACAGTGCGGCGCTCCCTCAGTACTGCCCCTCGGACAGTGTGGCGCTCCCCAAGTACTGCCCCTCCGACAGTGCAGCGTTTCCTCAGTACTGACCCTCCGACAGTGCGGCGCTCCCTCAGTACTGCCCCTCCGACAGTGCGACGCTCCCCAAGTACTGCCCCTCCGACAGTGCAGCACTCTCTCAGTACTGCCCCTCCAATAGTGCAGCACTCCCTCAGTGCTGCCCCTCCAACAGTGCGGCGCTCCCTCAGTACTGCCCCTCTGACAGTGCCGCACTCTCTCAGTACTGCCCCTCGGACAGTGCTGCGCTCCCTCAGTGCTGCCCCTCGGACAGTGCGGCGCTCCCTCAGTACTGCCCCTCTGACAGTGCGGCGCTCCCTCAGTACTGCCCCTCTGACAGTGCTGTGCTCTCTCAGTACTGCCCCTCCGACAGTGGAGCACTCCCTCAGTACTGCCCCTCCAATAGTGCGGCGTTCCCTCAGTACTGTCCCTCCGACAGTGCAGCGCTCTCTCAGTAGAGATTTGTGTTCCAGTCTCTGGAGTGGGATTTTTGTTTTAATAACTATGTAAAGCAGACTTTAAAGAATGCTGTCATGAAAATCGTGTTTGGGTGAACTTTTTCTGTTTGTTTACATTAATGTACATCCCGTGGAAAGACATCACTTTGTGTGTGATGTAAGTGAGTGGGACTTTAGAGCTGAGTTGGTCCGGTGCAAAAGAATTCTAGGAGATTCAGGTCCTTATTTTGTCACCAATATTCTCTTGTCCACTCTGTTCACAGCTGAGGTGCCTATGTTCCCTCCGAAATTTGATATAATCAACGATGCAAACCTCGCAAAGGTAACTTAGTTTGTAATGGGGTCTGGGGAGGGGGAGCAGGGGAGGAGCGTGTGGAGAGGGGCGCGTGGGGAGGGGCGCGTGGGGAGGGGCGCGTGGGGAGGGGCGCGAGGGGAGGGGCGCGAGGGGAGGGGCGCGTGGGGAGGGGCGCGTGGGGAGGGGCGCGAGGGGAGGGGCGCGTGCGGAGGGGCGCAAGGGGAGGGGACAGGGTGGTGGTTTGGACAAAGGCCTTTCATCACAGGGACCCGAAACCTAATCCAGCCCAGACCGATGGGCTGGAGTCCCCTTCCTCTCCACTGCCTGTAAATACTTTTGGGTTACCTCTATGTTGAGGTGGGTCACAATGGCCCCGAATTCTGCACTGAGCTAATTTGGCCACAGAATGGCTGGTGTGAGGAATGGACTTGGGCGCAGGTACAGAAAGGGAGCGTGTCTTGCAGGGTGAGGCGGAGGCCCTTTATTGGGACAGTGTAGAGGGAGCTTTACTCTGTATCTAAACCATGCTGTACCTGCCCTGGGAGTGTTTGATGGGACAGTGCAGAGGGAGCTTTACTCTGTATCTAACCCGTGCTATACCTGCCCTGGGAGTGTTTGATGGGACAGTGTAGAGGGTGCTTTACTCTGTATCTAACCCGTGCTGTACCTGCCCTGGGAGTGTTTGATGGGACAGTGTAGAGGGAGCTTTACTCTGTATCTAAACCATGCTGTACCTGCCCTGGGAGTGTTTGATGGGACAGTTGGAGAGGGAGCTTTACTCTGTATCTAACCCGTGCTGTACCTGCCCTGGGAGTGTTTGATGGGACAGTGCAGAGGGAGCTTTACTCTGTATCTAACCCGTGCTGTACCTGACCTGGGAGTGTTTGATGGGACAGTGTAGGGGGAGCTTTACTCTGTATCTAACCCGTGCTGTACCTGCCCTGGGAGTGTTTGATGGGACAGTGCAGAGGGAGCTTTAATCTGTATCTAACCCGTGCTGTACCTGCCCTGGGAGTGTTTGATGGGACAGTGTAGAGGGAGCTTTACTCTGTATCTAACCCGTGCTGTACCTGCCCTGGGAGTGTTTGATGGGACAGTGTAGAGGGAGCTTTACTCTGTATCTAACCCGTGCTGTACCTGCCCCGGGAGTGTTTGATGAGGTGCTTGTGTGCTGGAAATGGGGTAAATATTCCATTCCTCATCACTAACATCTCTCTCTTTGATGATTGCAAAAGATTAATTAAAATAAAGAGCATTTTGCCAAGCCTCGAGTTACTGCGCGAGCGCTGGTTCGGCCTGAACTTGCTGAGTGTGTGTTTTGTATTTCAGACAGTGACTGGTGCGGTTCACCAGCTGCTGCGAATCACACAATCCCTGATGAAATGTCAGGACTTCATCCTGCGGGGCATATACTGGATGATGTGAGTATCTGTGGAAGGTGAAAAGCAACTGTGCCCTCGTGACTTTCCTGTAGCGAACGGTGGCGATGCTCTCTTGTGCAGTGCTGTGACCTCATTACAAGCCCAGCACAGAACTACATCACAGTCAGTGATTGGGCCCCACACCTCTGGTGAAATTCGACATGTACAGCCGTAGAACTGACGCAAGCCCTTTTTTGCAGTGCTTTTCTGATTCTGCGCCTACATTAAAGGTGCTATACAAATGCAAGTTGTTGTTGTTGGGTGAAGGGATCAGCAATAATTTGTATCGTCCCTTCTAACATAGTAAAACGTCCCAAGGTGCTTCACAGGAGCGATTATCAAACAGAATTTGACACCGAGCCACATGAGGAGATATTAGGGCAGGTGACCAAAAGCTCGGTCAAAGAGGTCGGTTTTAAGGAACATCTCAAAGGAGGAGAGAGAGGCGGAGAGGTTTAGGGAGGGAATTCCAGAGCTTAGGGCCCAGGCAGCTGAAGGCACGGCTGCCAATGGTGGAGTGACGGAAATCGGGAATGCGCAAGAGGCCAGAATTGGAGGAGCACCCAGATCTCGGAGGGTTGTGGGGCTGGAGGAGGTTAGAGATAGGGAGGGGAGCGAGGGCTGTGGCGGGATTTGAAAACAAGAATGAGAATTTTAAAATTAAAGTGTTGCTTAACTGGGAGCCAATGTAGGTCAGCGAGCACAGGGGGTGATGGGTGAACGGGACTTGGTGTGAGTTAGGACACGGGGCAGTGAGCACAGGGGGCGATGGGTGAACGGGACTGGGTGTGAGTTAGGACACGGGGCAGTGAGCACGGGGAGATGGGTGAATGGGACTGGGTGTGAGTTAGGACACGGGGCAGTGAGCACAGGGGGTGATGGGTGAACGGGACTTGGTGTGAGTTAGGACACGGGCAGGGAGCACAGGGGGTGATGGGTGAACGGGACTGGGTGTGAGTTAGGACACGGGGCAGTGAGCACAGGGCGTGATGGGTGAACGGGACTGGGTGTGAGTTAGGAGACGGGGCAGTGAGCACAGGGGGTGATGGGTGAATGGGACTGGGTGTGTGTTAGGACACGGGGCAGCGAGCACAGGGGGTGATGGGTGAACGGGACTGGGTGTAAGTTAGGACACGGGGCAGTGAGCATGGGGTGATGGGTGAACGGGACTGGGTGTGAGTTAGGACACGGGGCAGTGAGCACAGGGGGTGATGGGTGAACGGGACTGGGTGTGAGTTAGGGCACAGGGCAGTGAGCACAGGGGGTGATGGGTGAACGGGACTGGGTGTGAGTTAGGACACGGGGCAGTGAGCACAGGGGGTGATGGGTGAACGGGACTGGGTGTGAGTTAGGGCACAGGGCAGTGAGCATGGGGTGATGGGTGAACGGGACTGGGTGCGAGTTAGGACACAGGGCAGTGAGCACAGGGGGTGATGGGTGAACGGGACTGGGTGCGAGTTAGGACACGGGGCAGTGAGCACAGGGGGTGATGGGTGAACGGGACTGGGTGCGAGTTAGGACACGGGGCAGTGAGCACAGGGGGTGATGGGTGAACGGGACTGGGTGTGAGTTAGGACACGGGGCAGTGAGCACAGGGGGTGATGGGTGAACGGGACTGGGTGTGAGTTAGGACACGGGGCAGCGAGCACAGGGGGTGATGGGTGAACGGGACTGGGTGTGAGTTAGGACACGGGGGCAATGAGCACAAGGGGTGATGGGTGAACGGGACTGGGTGTGAGTTAGGACACGGTGCAGTGAGCACAGGGGGTGATGGGTGAACGGGACTGGGTGTGAGTTAGGACACGGGGCAGTGAGCACAAGGGGTGATGGGTGAACGGGACTGGGTGTGAGTTAGGACACGGGGCAGTGAGCACGGGGTGATGGGTGAACGGCACTGGGTGTGAGTTAGGACACGGGGCAGTGAGCACAGGGGGTGATGGGTGAACGGGACTCGGTGTGAGTTAGGACACGGGGCAGTGAGCACAGGGGGTGATGGGTGAACGGGACTGGGTGTGAGTTAGGACACGGGGCAGTGAGCACAGGGGGTGATGGGTGAACGGGACTCGGTGTGAGTTAGGACACGGGGCAGTGAGCACAGGGGGTGATGGGTGAACGGGACTGGGTGTGAGTTAGGACACGGGGCATTGAGCACGGGGGTGATGGGTGAACGGCACTGGGTGTGAGTTAGGACACGGGGCAGTGAGCACAGGGGGTGATGGGTGAACGGGACTGGGTGTGAGTTAGGACACGGGGCAGTGAGCACGGGGTGATGGGTGAACGGGACTCGGTGTGAGTTAGGACACGGGGCAGTGAGCACAGGGGGTGATGGGTGAACGGGACTCGGTGCGAGTTAGGACACGGGGCAGTGAGCACGGGGTGATGGGTGAACGGCACTGGGTGTGAGTTAGGACACGGGGCAGTGAGCACAGGGGGTGATGGGTGAACGGGACTGGGTGTGAGTTAGGACACGGGGCAGTGAGCACAGGGGGTGATGGGTGAACGGGACTGGGTGCGAGTTAGGACACGGGGCAGTGAGCACAGGGGGTGATGGGTGAACGGGACTGGGTGTGAGTTAGGACACGGGGCAGTGAGCACGGGGTGATGGGTGAACGGGACTGGGTGTGAGTTAGGACACGGGGCAGTGAGCACAGTGGGTGATGTGTGAACGGGACTGGGTGTGAGTTAGGACACGGGGCAGTGAGCACAGGGGGTGATGGGTGAACGGGACTGGGTGTGAGTTAGGACACGGGGCAGTGAGCACAGGGGGTGATGGGTGAACGGGACTGGGTGTGAGTTAGGACATGGGGCAGTGAGCACAGGGGGTGATGGGTGAACGGGACTGGGTGTGAGTTAGGACACGGGGCAGTGAGCACAGGGGGTGATGGGTGAACGGGACTGGGTGTGAGTTAGGACATGGGGCGGCAGAGTTCTGGATGAGCTGAAGGTTATGGAGGGTGAAAGATGGGAGGCCGGCCCGGAGAGTGTTCGGATAGTCAAGTCTTTTCAACTGGTTTTGTGCCTTTAAATAATCCGGATGTGCTTCCACAAGGGCTCTGCTCGACTGCCTGGTCTGTGGTACCGATCCATAAGGACCAGAGAACAACTGAGTTGGATGTTCAATCTGTGCTGTGGGTAGGGTTAACAAGGCAAGATAATACATAATAAATTGTAGGATACTGAGTAGTGTAGAGGAACAGAGGGACCTGGGAGTGCATGTCCACAGATCGCTGAAGGTAGCAGGACAGGTAGATAAGGCGGTTAAGAAGGTATACGGGATACTTGCCTTTATTAGCCGAGGCATAGAATATAAGAGCGGGGAGGTTATGCTTGAACTAGTTAGGCCGCAGCCAGAGGACTGCGTGCAGTTCTGGTCACCACATTACAGGGAGGATGTGAGTGCACTAGAGAGGGTACAGAGGAGATTTACGAGGACGTTGCCAGGACTGGGGAATTTTAGCTACGAGGAAAGATTGGATCGGCTGGGGTTGTTTTCTTTGGAACAGAGGAGGCTGAGGGGGGACTTGATTTGAGGTGTATAAAATGATGAGGGGCCTCGATAGAGTGGATAGGAAGGACCGATTTCCCTTAGCAGAGAGGTCAATAACCAGGGGGCAGAGATTTAAAGTAATTGGTAGAAGGATTAGAGGGGAGTTGAGGAGAACCTTTTTCACCCAGAGGGTGGTGGGGGTCTGGAACTCACTGCCTGAAAGGGTGGTCGAGGCAGAAACCCTCATCACATTTAAAAAGTACTTGGATACGCACTTGAAGTGCCGTAACCGACAGGGCTACGGACCAAGAGCTGGAAAGTGGGATTAGGCTGAATCGCTCTTTGTCAGCCGGCACAGACATGATGGGCCGAATGGCCTCCTTCTGTGCTGTAAATGTCTGATTCTATTTGCTGAGTTTGCTAATCTCGGCCGGACTTGTGACTGGGACAGTGCCCCTGGGTTAGAGAGGGTGAAAATCAGCCAGGGTTCCCGCTCTCGACTGCACTGCAGTGATCGCTGCTTGGGAAGTTCTTGTGGGTGGAGTTCTGGTGAGGAGATCAGGTTTGACTGTGATCAATGTTCCCTTTCATTTTTTTTTCTGCGCGGCCCATTCAAAATACGGTACGTGTGCGGTTTTTCCCATTTAAAAGCCGGCTGCGCAAGAGCGGAAAGGGAACAGTGACTGTGATGCCTCCCTATGTTTAAATAGCCCGCTGACACTCGCTGTCTCGGCACACACTGACACAAATTAATTTGGATCAAACTTTATAGCACTCTCGTTGGACTATAGCTTGAACAATTAGTGCAGTTCTGGTTGCCAAGAAGCTGGAGAGACAGTCAAGCACTGGAGGCAGAGCAACGAGGCTCATCCCAGTGTCCGGATCCGAGATGGGAGAAGACCGGGGAAACTTGGGCTCTTCAGCCTGGGGAGGAGGCGTCTGAGCGGGGATTCTATAGAGGGGCATACGATGGTTCAGGGTATCGAAAAAGTTAACCCAGAATATTGCTTTAAATTAAACTGCGGGAGTAGAACGAGAGGACACTGATTCAAACTATTAAAAGGTAATTTTGGAACTGATATCAGGAATTTCCTCTACACACACACACACACACACACACACACACACACACACACACACACACACACACACACACACTCTAGTGGAGGCAACAACCCCGGGATCATTTAAGAGACAATTGGATGCTACAATGAGGGAGATTGTAGTTTCTCTCCGAATGGATGGATTAAGATGGGCCAAATGGCCTTCCTCCTCTGTGACTATCTTGTGATTCACAATGTAACTGCGCTATTCGGGTCTCCGGCTGTACGTTAAAACCGGTTTCAAAATCTTAATCCTGAGCAATTAAAAATTGGACCTTGGACACTGACTGGCCATCTGGCTTTTCAATCCATTGGCGGGATGACTGACAGATTTATTGATTAACAGGCTGATGGACGAGTTGATAGATTTAGTAATAGACTGACGATCACTTTATTGATGGACAGATTCGTTGACGGATGGATTGATTGACAGTTCTGTTGATTGATTGATTGATGGATAGGTCAATGATTGATTGATTTTCGCAGTGCGATTTTGAAGGAGGAATGCAGGAAGACTCTTCAGCAAGTTACAACTTTGAATCTGAAGCTGGGTTTCTGCAGGAGCGCCATGATGAGAATTCAGAGGTTGTGAGTATTGTTTTCATTCCCAATCCGGAACGTAATAATTGCTAAACAAAGACCAAGATCCGTCTAGTTCAGGGGTTCTCCACCGGGAGTCCGCGAGAAGGGTTCAAGGGTCCACGCCTTGGGCGATGGACGGGCTTCACCAGGTGGCTTTGGGTGGAGCCGCCTCACTGCTGCCGCCTGTAGCGGGCGCCCCGTGGAGAGGTGGGCGGCCGGGCCTGGGCTCCCCGGGCCTTTGCTGGCGGTAGAGGCGGGTGCTGCCTGTGGGCGCCCTTTAATTTTTTTTTCCGTGCGAGGCCCCTTTAAGGGGCTATGCGGCCCATTCAAATTTCCGTACGAGCACGGTTTTAATTTTTCTTAATATTTATTTATTCGTTTATGGGATGTGGATGTTGCTGGCAAGGCCGGCATTTATTGCCCATCCCTAATTGCCCTTGAGAAGGTGGTGGTGAGCTGCCTTCTTGAACCACTGCAGTCCGTGTGGTGAAGGTGCTCCCACAGTGCTGTTAGGGAGGGAGTTCCAGGATTTTGACCCAGCGACGATGAAGGAACGGCGATATACTTCCGAGCCAGGATGGTGTGTGACTTGGAGGGGAACTTGGAGGTGGTGGTGTTCCCATGCGCCTGCTGCCCTTGTCCTTCTAGGTGGAAGAGGTCGCGGGTTTGGGAGGTGCTGCCGAAGAAGCCTTGGCGAGTTGCTGCAGTGCATCTTGTAGATGGTACACACTGCGGCCACGGTACGCCGGTGGTGGAGGGAGTGAATGTTTCAGGTGGTGGATGGGGTGCCAATCAAGCGGGCTGCTTTGTCCTGGATGGTGTTGAGCTTCTTGAGTGTTGTTGGAGCTGCACTCATCCAGGCGAGTGGAGAGTATTCCATCACACTACTTACTTGTGCCTTGTAGATGGTGGAAAGGCTTTGGGGAGTCAGGAGGTGAGACACTCGCCACAGAATACCCAGCCTCTGACCTGCTCTTGTTGCCACAGCATTTATGTGGCTGGTCCAGTTAAGTTTCTGGTCAATGGTGACCCCCAGGATGTTGATGGCGGGAGATTTGGTGATGGCAGCACCATTGAATGTCAAGGGGATATGGTTAGACACTCGCTTGTTGGAGATAGTCATTGCCTGGCACTTGTGTGGCGCGAATGTTACCTGCCACTTATCAGCCCAAGCTTGAACGTCGTCCAGGTCTTGTTGCATGCGGGCATGGACTGTTTCATTATCTGTGGAGTTGTGAATGGTGCTGAACACTGCAGTCATCAGTGAACATCCCCATTTCTGACCTTATGTTGGAGGGAAGGTCATTGATGAAGCAGCTGAAGATGATTGGGTCTAGGACACTGCCCTGAGGATCTCCTGCAGCAATGTCCTGGGGCTGTGATGATTGTCCTTCAATCACCACAACCATCTTCCTTTGTGCTAGGTATGACTCCAGCCAGTGGAGCGTTTTCCCCCTGATTCCCATTGCCTTCAATTTTACTAGGGCCCCTTGATGCCACACTCGATCAAATGCTGCCTTGATGTCAAGGGCAGTCATTCTCACCTCACCTCTGGAATTCAGCTCCTTTGTCCATGTTTGGACCAAGGCTGTAATGAGGTCGGGAGCCGAGTGGTCTTGGCGGAACCCAAACTGGGCATCAGTGAGCAGGTTATTGGTGAGTAAGTGCCGCTTGATCGCGCTGTCGATGTCACCTTCCATCACTTTGCTGATGATTGAGAGTAGACTGATGGGGCGGTAATTGATCGGATTGGATTTGTCCTGCTTTTTGTGGACAGGGCATACCTGGGCAGTTTTCCACATTGTCGGATAGATGCCAGTGTTGTAGCTGTACTGGAACAGCTTGGCTAGAGGTGCGGCTAGTTCTGGAGCACAAGTCTTCAGCACGATAGCCGGGATGTTGTCGGGGCCCCTAGCCTTTACTGTATCCAGTGCGCTCAGCCATTTCTTGATATCACGTGGAGTGAATCGAATTGGCTGAAGACTGGCTTCTGCGATGATGGGGGCCTCAGGAGTAGGCTGATATGGATCATCCACTCGGCACTTCTGGCTGAAGATGGTTGCAAACGTTTCAGCTTCGTCTTTTGCACTCACGTGCTGGGCTCCACCATCATTGAGGATGGGGGTATTCATGGAGCCTCCTCCTCCCGTTAGTTGTTTAATGGTCCACCGCCATTCACGACTGGATGTGGCAGGACTACAGAGCTTTGATCTGATCTGTTGATTGTGGGATCGCTTAGCCCTGTCTATAGCATGCTGCTTCCGCTGTTTAGCATGCACAAATTGCGAAGCCGGCAAGAGGCCTGCGCAGGAGTTCCAGAGCGCTGCTCGGCCGCACAACTTCACGGGAACATTGCCGGTGACCACCTGCTGCGGTGTGCGAGTGTGCGAGTGTGCGAGTGCGCGAGTGTGAGAGTGCGCTTGCGAGTGTGCGAGTGTGAGTGTGTGTGTGTGCGCACATGTGAGTGTGTGTGTACAGGCGTGTGGTGCCTTCCACTGTCCAACATCCCGCCGACACTCGCTCTCTAGGCTCACGCCTGTACCTTGGCCCATTGGCCAGGTGTTGAAGTCTGGCGGAGCAGTGTCCCAGCAACAGTCCGCACCTCTAGGAGAGCAGCAGAGAAAATAACTCCACTCCTGGGTAGACCTTTCTCTCGGACACGAATTGGGGCTGAGTTCACTGAGGAACTGCCTGTGCCACGGACAGCAGCGGCTCTGTATATTCCGCCGGTGCTGCTCACTAATATCTCTACAATTAACCCTTGCTTATTGGCTGAGCTTCCAGCTGAGCTCAGCATCGCCACCAGCAGGTATTTTGTGGTAGTGTCCGTACGTACTGTTTAAGGAGTAAAGACAGACTTGCATTTCTATAGCGCCTTTCACGACCTCAGGACGTCCCAAAGCGCTTTACAGCCAAGTCATTACTTTTGAAGTGTAGTCACTGTTGGAATGTAGGAAATGCGGAAGTCAATTTGTGCACAGCAAGATCCCACAAACAGCAATGGAATAATTGACAAGATCATCAGTTTTTTTCAGTGAATTTGGTTGAGGGATAAATATTGGCCAGGTCACCAGAACTCCGCTGCTCTTCTTCGAAGAATCATAGAAGTTTACGGCACAGAAGGAGGCCATTCGACCCATTGGCCTAGAAATTCAGTTGTTTGCGCCAGCCGCTAGCGCCTTAGGAGGAGGAGATGTGTGGCGCTAGGCGGCTAGCGGCCGGGCGCAGCGCGATCTGCGCCTCTCCCCAACTTCAGTAAAGATTTAGCGGCGGCGCAAAGCCTTTGCGCGCGCTCAGCTGCGCGCGCAGATCCTGACGTCATTTCATCGTGCAACGCCCTTTGTGCGCCCCGAACCGGAAATTCAGTGGCGCCGCCCTTCTTTGCGCCTGGTGCCCCCAGCCACTGGTAGAGGGGAATGGTTCCCGGTCGCTGCGGGGCGCGGGGGGCGCTATTTAAAGGGGACTCCTCCTGCAGTATAAGTGGCAGCCATTTTGTGCCAATCCCTCTGTGTGAGAGACGGATATTTGGAGAGAGACAAAGGCAGAGAGCTTTCTGCTTTGACTCTGCGCTTGCACAGGTACTTGTGGCTTCAGGCCAGAGCTTTGCACTTGGATTTCACTTTCAGTGCCATAGCCTTGAGTCGCCACATATAATGGGGGCTGCAATGGGTGGAAACGTTGGCTTTCTGCATTGCATTCAAAGGGATCAGAGACGCCGTGAGAGAGTGCCAGTCATGGCCAGACGGAGATTGGCCAACAGGCGTCGGCACAGAAGGCCTTACCCACCCAGGGTATACCGCCAGCAGTTCTCATATCTGAACATGTCTGAGGAGCAGTGTGTTCGGAGGATGCGATTCAGAAAGGAGATGGTCACTGAGATCTGCCACCTGCTTCGCAGAGATCTGCAGCCACAGCTGAGGAGCAGGACGTCTCTGTCGGTGGCAGTGAAGGTGACGGTGGCTCTCAACTTCGATGCCACTGGCTCCTTCCAATCCGCTACTGGGGACATTGCCAACATCTCCCAGTTCGCGGTACATTGCTGCATCCGCCAGGTGAACAATGCCCTTTTCAGAAGGAGACGTCAGTACATCTCCTTCCCCATGACCCTGGACAAGCAGCAAGAGCGTGCAATCGGATTTGGAAGAATAGCGGGCTTCCCCATGGTCCAGGGCGTGGAACTGATGAACCAGCAATGGTCAGGCCTTGCTTCAGGGCTGCAGTGTGCAGGGCATGGCAGCCAAACAAGTCGACCCTTCCCCTTTAAGAGCTGACCAGCGCCAGCGTGTCTGCCTTCATTGAGCAACTCGCCGCACCTGCGCTGCGCCCATCCTCGGTGTTAGCGCCCCGGATCGCCGGCTTAGCGCCTAATGATAGTCGTGCATCGCCTGCTTTAGCGCAGCAGCAACCTCTTGGGGCGATGCCACTGAATATCGGCGAAGGTGGCGCGAAGTTGCGCCGGGCGCAAACTTTAGCGGCTGCCCGGCTGTAGCGCCCCAAACGTGGCTATACTGAATTTCTAGGCCATTGTGTCTGTGCCGGCCGAAAAAGCAATCCAACCGAATCCCACTTCCCAGCTCTTGGTCCGTAGCCCTGTCGGTTACGGTACTTCAAGTGTATATCCAAGTACTTTTTAAATGTGATGAGGGTTTCTGCCTCTCCCACCCTTTCAGGCAGTGAGTTCCAGACCTCCACCACCCTCTGGGTGAAAAAAGTTCTCCTCAACTCCCCTCTAATCCTACATAATGCCATAGAATCTTTTACATCCACCTGAGAGGACAGATGGGGCCTCGATCTAATATTTCATCTGAAAGACTGCCCCTCCGACAGTGCAGCGCTCCCTCAGTACTACCCCTCCGACAGTGCGGAGCTCCCTCAGTACTGCCCCTCCGACAGTGCAAAGCTCTCTCAGTACTGCCCCTCTGACAGTGCGGCGCTCCCTCAGTACTGCCCCTCCGACAGTGCAGCGCTCCCTCAGTACTGCTCCTCTGACAGTGCAGCGCTCCCTCAGTACTACCCCTCCGACAGTGCAACGCTCCCTCAGTACTGCCCCCCTGACAGTGCAAAGCTCTCTCAGTGCTGCCCCTCCGACAGTGCGGCGCTCCCTCAGTACTGCCCCTCCGACAGTGCAGCGCTCCCTCAGTACTGCTCCTCTGACAGTGCAACGCTCCCTCAGTACTGCCCCTCTGACAGTGCAATGCTCTCTCAGTACTGCCCCTCCGACAGTGCGGCGCTCCCTCAGTACTGCCCCTCCGACAGTGCAGCACTCACTCAGTACTACCCCTCCGACAGTGCGGCGCTCCCTCAGTACTGCCCCTCCGACAGTGCGGCGCTCCCTCAGTACTGCCCCTCCGACAGTGCGGCGCTCCCTCAGTACTGCCCCTCCGACAGTGCGGCGCTCCCTCAGTACTGCCCCTCCGACAGTGCGGCTCTCCCTCAGTACTGCCCCTCCGACAGTGCGGCGCTCCCTCAGTACTGCACTGTGAGTGGCAGCCTAGGTTATGGACTCAGGTGTCCGGAATTGGACTTGAATCGACGAGCTTCTGACCCGGAGGCGGGAGTGCTGCCCACTGAGTCACGGCTAACACTGATAGGAAGTCAGTATATTAATCGTGAAACTTTTCCCCACAGATATGGCCCGCTGCCTCCGATGAATCCGACGGAAGTGGGTGACCTTCATGTTAAACTGCAGTCGGTGAGTCAATCGTTCGTTTTTGGTGTATGAAGATGCTGAGCTGAGCAATTCCAACACACACACCCATCTCCCGAGCCCAGGCTATTGGGGAAATTATTGCCTCAGCTCATCCCCTTGCTCTGTACCACTGGGGTATCTCCAGATTCCACACTTAGCCATTCAGGGCTGATGTCAGGAAGCACTTCTTCACACAAAGGCTAGTGGGAATCTGGAACTCTCTCCCCCAAAAATCTGTTGAGCCTGGGGGTCAAATGAAAATGTTAAAACTGGGCTTGATAGATTTTTGCTAGACAAGGGTATCGAGGTTTACGAAAGCAAGGCGGGTCAATGGAGCTAAGATACAGATCAGCCATGATCTCATTGAATGGTGGAACAGGCTCGAGGGGCTGAATGGCCTCCACCTGTTCCTATGTCCAGAAAGGTTAAGGGGGAATCTCGTTGAAGGATGGAGAAAGTAAATTCTTACTACCTCAAAGTAAATCAGGAAAGTAGAAGCAAAGAAGGTAAATGGAGATGAAACTTAGAAAGGATATCAGAACAATCCTTTACTCAGAGAGAGAGAGAGAGAGAATGATCCACCAGGCAGAGACAAAAGCGTTTGGGTTATTCAAAATACAATTAGAAGACACAATGGAAGAGTTAATGTACCAGGGGGATGTACTGTACCTGCCCTGGGAGTGTTTGATGGGACAGTGTAGAGGGAGCTTTGCTCTGTATCTAACCCATGCTGTCCCTGCCCTGGGAGTGTTTGATGGGACAGTGTAGAGGGAGCTTTACTCTGTATCTAACCCGTGCTGTACCTGCCCTGGGAGTGTTTGATGGGACAGTGTAGAGGGAGCTTTACTCTGTATCTAACCCGTGCTGTACCTGCCCTGGGAGTGTTTGATGGGACAGTGTAGAGGGAGCTTTACTCTGTATCTAACCCGTGCTGTCCCTGCCCTGGGAGTGTTTGATGGGACAGTGTAGAGGGAGCTTTACTCTGTATCTAACCCGTGCTGCACCTGCCCTGGGAGTGTTTGATGGGACAGTGTAGAGGGAGCTTTACTCTGTATCTAACCCGTGCTGTCCCTGCCCTGGGAGTGTTTGATGGGACAGTGTAGAGGGAGCTTTACTCTGTATCTAACCTGTGCTGTACCTGCCCTGGGAGTGTTTGATGGGACAGTGTAGAGGGAGCTTTACTCTGTATCTAACCTGTGCTGTCCCTGCCCTGGGAGTGTTTGATGGGACAGTGTAGAGGGAGCTTTACTCTGTATCTAACCCGTGCTGCACCTGCCCTGGGAGTGTTTGATGGGACAGTGTAGAGGGAGCTTTACTCTGTATCTAACCCGTGCTGTCCCTGCCCTGGGAGTGTTTGATGGGACAGTGTAGAGGGAGCTTTACTCTGTATCTAACCCGTGCTGTACCTGCCCTGGGAGTGTTTGATGGGATAGTGTAGAGGGAGCTTTACTCTGTATCTAACCCGTGCTGTACCTGCCCTGGGAGTGTTTGATGGGGCAGTGTAGAGGGAGCTTTACTCTGTATCTAACCCGTGCTGTACCTGCCCTGGGAGACTGAAATATCACTCCATTCAGCAGGGCCAACCCACGATATATAAAGTGTATGTTTAATTATCTTGTGTTGCAGGCGCTGGATTTCCTGGGTAGTTCCTCCCACAGTGTTCAAAGCAGTCAGAAGGAACTGGATCTGATAGCAGTTGAATGGTCCAAGAGGAATGACGCACATCATGAGGATAATACGTGAGCACCGTTTACTTCAGGAGCTGGAACCATAGAGGATTACAGCATCATGTCTGTGTGGCTCTTTGTTGGAGCAATCCCAAATTAATCCCACTGCCCCGCTCTCTCCCCATAGCCCTGTATCAATCCCAAATTAATCCCACTGCCCCGCTCTCTCCCCATAGCCCTGTATCAATCCCAAACTAATCCCGCTGCCCCGCTCTCTCCCCATAGCCCTGTATCAATCCCAAACTAATCCCACTGCCTGCTCTCTCCCCATAGCCCTGTATCAATCCCAAATTAATCCCACTGCCCCGCTCTCTCCCCATAGCCCTGTATCAATCCCAAACTAACCCCACTGCCGTGCTCTCTCCCCATAGCCCTGTATCAATCCCAAATTAATCCCACTGCCCCGCTCTCTCCCCATAGCCCTGTATCAATCCCAAACTAACCCCACTGCCCTGCTCTCTCCCCATAGCCCTGTATCAATCCCCAAACTAATCAATTCAATTCAATTCAATTCAAATCGCTTTATTGGCATGACAAGTTACATCTTATGTTACCAAAGCATCGAAAAACATTCATGTTTGTACACAAAAATACAGATCTATCCATACAGTGTATAAACAGATATATCCCTGAGTGTATAAATATACTTTCATATAATTTATATATACTCTTTTCTTATATTTAGTGGTTGTCCCTCTGTTTATGGCAAGCTGTAACATAGTGTGCCGCTAGTGTTACACAATTTCTCTCTTCCCCTAGTAGGTATGGGAGTTTTTGGTCGTCATTCAAATTTCTGAATTCCGGGCATATTTTTGTGAATTTTGGGTAGAAATTCTCCCTTATGCCCTGGTATTTTCTACAAGCTGTGAGGAAGTGCATCTCTGTCTCCACCACTCCCTGACTGCAGTGAGAGCATATCCTGTCCTCTCTTGGTAGCCGGGTCTGCCTGTGTCTACCTTTTTCGATCGCCAGGCTATGTTCACTAAGTCTGTACATTGTCAAGGTTTTTCTCAGTTTGCTATCCTTTACCATGGTCAGATAATCAGCCATGTTGTATTGTCTGTTTAGGGCCGAGTAGCAATTGAGTTTGCTTTGGGTTTTTGTTGTTTCTGCCCAATATGACAGATATTTTTCCTTTTGCTTAGCGACGATTGTGTTGGGTCGAATTCTTTGTGTTACGCTGTCACTGTCCTGGGGCTGGTTATTGTTAGTAGTGTTAGTAGTTACTTCACTGAGTCCCAGGACTAGTTGACTGAGGGTATTCTTCTTTATGGTCCTCTCTTGGCATTTCAGGGCTTCGTAATGATAGCATTGGGGGTTGCTCATTTCTAGGTGTTTCCAGAATTTGGTGGCTCTTTTTTGGATAGTGATTATTAATGGATATTGGCCTAGTTCTGCCCTGCATGCATTGTTTACGGTTTTCCTTTGAGTCCGGAGGATACTTTTACAGAATTCTGCATGTAGGATCTCAATTGGGTGTTTGTCCCATTTTGCAAATTCTTGTTGTGTTAGCGGTCCCCACACCTCACTGCCATAGAGTGCAATTGGTTCAATTACTGATTTGAAAATTTTGAGCCAAATGCTAATTGGGATTTCTATTTGGATTGATTTTTTAATGGCATAGAAAGCCCTTCTTGCTTTCTCTTTCAGTTCATTCACAGCCAGTTTGAAATTTCCCGTAGAACTGATTTTTAAGCCCAAGTATGTGTAGTTAGTGGTTTGTTCAATTTTGGTTGTTCCTAGTGTGAAATTTATTTTGGGTCCCTGATGTCTGGATCTTTGCTGGAACACAAGGACTTTGGTTTTTTGGGGATTTATTGTCAGGGCCCAAGTCTGGCAGTACGACTCCAGCAGATCCAGGTTCTGCTGTAGACCCTCCTTAGTTGGTGACAGCAGAACCAGGTCATCTGCATAGAGGAGGAATTTAACCTTAGATTCGTATAGGGTGAGGCCGGGTGCTGTAGATTGTTCAAGTAGTTTTGCCAATTCATTTATGTAAATATTAAAGAGTGTCGGTGAGATTGGCGAGCCCTGCGTCACCCCCCCGCCCCTGTGGGAAGTATTTTGTTTGTTTGTCTCCAATTTTAACTGCACATTTGTTGTTTGTATACATTGATTTAATTACATCATATGTTTTTCCCCCTACCCCGCTTTCGATAAGTTTCAGGAATAAACCGTCGTGCCAGATGGAATCGAAAGCCTTCTGGAAATCTATAAAGCATGCGTAGATTTTGCTTTTGTTTTGATGAACGTGTTTGTCGATTAGGGTCTGTTGGGTGAAGATATGATCTGATGTTCTATAGTTTGGCAGGAATCCAATTTGGCTTTTACTCAAGACATTGTGCTCCTCAAGGAAGTTTATGTCTTTTGTTTATGATACTACAGAATACCTTCCCCAGGTTACTGTTTACACAGATGCCTCGATAGTTATTTGGGTCGACTTTGTCCCCACTTTTGTATATGGGCGTTATGAGTCCTTTGTTCCAGATATCACGGAAGTAACCGACACTCAGAACCAAGTTGAAGAGTTTTAGGATAGCCAGTTTCATTTTATCGTCTGTGTGTTTAATCATCTCGCTTAGTATGCCGTCTGCCCCGCAAGCTTTTCCTGGTCGCAGGTCCTTGAGTTTTTCAAAAAGTTCTTTTTCTGTTATTATGGAGTCTAGCGGGTTTTGGTTATCTTTTATGGCCATTTCGAGCTTTTCCAGTTTTTTGCATATTTGGTGTTGCTCTGGCCTTAGTGTGTTTTTCTGGTATAATTTTTCAAAGTGGTTTTCCCATGTGTCTCCATTTTGAATGGCCAATTCGTCGTGTTGTTTTTTGTGTAATGTATTCCAGTTGTCCCAGAAACAATTGGAATCAATGGATTCCTCAATGGAGCTGAGTGTATTCTTAATATATTGCTCTTTTTTGGTTCTGAGTGTGTTTCTGTATTGTGTTAGTGTCTGACAATAAGTAAGGCGTAATTCCTCGTTTTCTGGATGTCTGTGTTTTTGGTTTGATATTTTTCTAAGTTTTTTCCTCATGTTATGGCAATCTGGGTCACACTGCCCCACTCTCCCCATAGCCCTGTATCAATCACAAACTAATCCCACTGCCCCACTCACTCTCCCCATAGCCCTGTATCAATCCCAAACTAACCCCACTGCCCCGCTCTCTCCCCATAGCCCTGTATCAATCCCAAACTAATCCCGCTGCCCTGCTCTCTCCCCATAGCCCTGTATCAATCCCAAACGAATCCCACTGCCCTGCTCTCTCCCCATAGCCCTGTATCAATCCCAAACTAATCCCGCTGCCCTGCTCTCTCCCCATAGCCCTGTATCAATCCCAAACTAATCCTGCTGCCCTGCTCTCTCCCCATAGCCCTGTATCAATCCCAAACTAATCCTGCTGCCCCACTCACTCTCCCCATAGCCCTGTATCAATCCCAAACTAATCCCGCTGCCCCGCTCTCTCCCCATAGCCCTGTATCAATCCCAAACTAATCCCACTGCCCCGCTCTCTCCCCATAGTCCTGTATCAATCCCAAACTAATCCCACTGCCCCGCTCTCTCCCCATAGCCCTGTATCAATCCCAAACTAATCCCACTGCCCCGCTCTCTCCCCATAGTCCTGTATCAATCCCAGACTAATCCCACTGCCCCGCTCTAGTCTCCCATCCCCGGCATCACTGGACGCTCTCCGTGACGTTAGCGCCTTTCTGTAACGGGGAGCCCAAACCGGCACAGTATTCCACGGTACTGTGTGTGGCGCAAATTGGGCTTCAAACCAGGTCCTTGGTCTCCCTGGCAACAGTGAAGGAGGTCCGCAGGAGGAGGGGACGAGGCAGGGAGTTCCAGTGGGCTGGAGCGTAGAGGCTGAGTGAGAAGCGATGGAGGAGGTTACAGTTTGACAAGTTCAATTGACGTCAGATTCAGATGAATATTTAAGACAAATGGTTCATCTTAACTTTGGGAGATGGTGTTAAGCGGGCGACACTGAAATAGCCGCCTGATATTCACCGCCACCCGACTTACCTTTCCGTTAAAGTCAATCGGAGGCAAAGTTGGGTGGGGCGCATAATGAACGAACAAACTTAAAATTGCCCCCAAAGTGCTCTCAATCAATCCAACAATGATGCAGGCTGTTGTATTACAGCCAACAATATGGATTGGCAATCAGAAACAAACAACTACAGATCGAAGTGAATTTCTTAACAATATTACTGATACATGGCCAGCTCACTCCACTTTTAAACAGAACATATTTATTTTTAGAGCTGGTTGTTTTTTTGGAGCTGTCGGCCTTGGCTCAGTGGGTCGCACCCTCGCCTCCGAGTCAGAAGGTCGTGGTTTCAAGCCTCACTCTAGAGATTTGAGCACAAAATCCAGGCTGACACTCCGGTGCCATGCTGAGGGAGTGCTGCACTGTCGGAGGTGCCGTCTTTCGGATGAGACATTATACCGCAGCCCCGTCTGCTCTCTCCGGTGGACATAAAAGATCCCACGGCCACTATTTTGAAGAAGAGCTTGGGGAGTTCTCCCCGGTGTCCTGGGCCAATATTTATCCTCATTCAACATCACTAAAAACAGATGATCTGGTCATTATCACATTGCTGTTTGTGTGGGAGCTTGCTGTGCGCAAATTGGTTACGTTACAGCAGCGACTGCACTTCATTGGCTGTAAAGTGCTTTGGGCATCCTGAGGTTGTGGAAGGCGCTATAGAAATGCAAGTTCTTTCTTTCTTTGATTGCATGAAGACGTGCTTGTGTGTCGATGTTGGGTGAGGACAGGGTCGAGCTCGGCTGTGACGCTCCGATAACCCGGCTGACACTCGCTGTCTAAACGTGCACACGGCGAATGGGAACTTGGTTGAGGCCCGAGTGGTCATAGAGTCGGTCCCTAGCATGGAGGAGAGGAGGAAATGAAGGGATGAATAGAATAGATGAGGAAGATCTGTGAATGAAGAATAATTAATATTTGTGTTGTCTAATTATTTTATAGAATTGGAAAAGTGGAAGTTTTACTGGAGAAAGTATCTGCTGTTCACCACCAGCTCAGAAGGGACCGACTGAGAATGAGTAAGGAGCTGATGCATTGCTGGGTAATACGTTGGAGACGTGGTGCAGTGTCAAACACGGCCAGCGGCCGCAACTGGGCACCAAGCCTACTGGCGCCCATACCCTTCGGTCATGCCTCTGAGTCAGAAGGTCGTAGGCTCAAGTCCCACTCCAGAGACTTGAGCACAAAATCCAGGCTGACGCTCCCAGTGCAGTGCTGAGGGAGTGCAGCACTGTCGGAGGTGCCGTCTTTCGGATGAGACATTAAACCGAGGCCCCGTCTGCTCTCTCAGGCGGACGGAAAAGATCCCACAGCACTATTTCAAAGAAGAGCAGGGGAGTTCTCCCCGGTGTCCTGGGCCAATATTTATCCCTCAACCAACATCACTAAAACAGATGATCTGGTCATTATCACATTGCTGTTTGTGGGAGCTTGCTGTGCGCAAATTGGCTGCTGTGTTTCCCACATTACAACAGTGACGACACTTCAAAAAAAGTACTTCATTGGCTGTAAAGCGCTTTGTGACGTCTTGAGGTTGTGAAAGGCGCTATAGAAATGCAAGTCTTTCTTTCTCACAACCATTTCTCATTTAGTCTTCGGCTCCGTGCATCAGTTCTGCCTTCCCAAACTGCCCCTGAAGGCGCGAGCTCGTACTGGGCGACAGTTCCACAGACGCTGGTTGCCCTTGGCTCACTTCGTCCAAGTGTCACTTGGGAACCTGTGTAAGATGAGTCGGCGGGCTATTTGACAGTGGGGGAGGGGAGCGGGGTGTAACGCCAAACCTAAACTTGGTTTTCACCCAACCCCCACACAACATAAATACTGTGGCAACAAGAGCAGGTCAGAGGCTGGGTATTCTACAGCGAGTGTCTCACCTCCTGACTCCCCAAAGCCATTCCACCATCTACAAGTCAGGAGTGTGATGGAATACTCTCCACTTGCCTGGATGAGTGCAGCTCCAACAACACTCAAGAAGCTCGACACCATCCAGAACAAAGCAGCCCGCTTGATTGGCACCCCATCCACCACCTTAAACATTCACTCCCCCCACCACCGGCGCACCGTGGCTGCAGTGTGTACCATCTACAAGATACACTGCAGCAACTCGCCAAGACTTCTTCGGCAGCACCTCCCAAAGTCGTGACCTCTTCCACCTAGAAGGACAAGGGCAGCAGGCGCACAGGAACACCATCACCTGCAAGTTCCCCCCCAAGTCACACACCATCCCGACTTGGAAATATATCGGCCGTTCCTTCATCGTTGCTGGGTCAAAATCCTGGAACTCCCTCCCTAACAGCACTGTGGGAGCACCTTCACCACACGGACTGCAGCGGTTCAAGAAGGCGGCTCACCACCACCTTCTCAAGGGCAATTAGGGGTGGGCAATAAATACTGGCCTTGCCATGAAGCCCACATCCCAGGAACAAATAAAAAAAAGAAAAATGCGCCCTCCCAGTCAATGGATGGTCGCAGTGGGAGCGGGTTTAATGATCCCTACATTAGAGGCAGGCTCAGCTTGAATTAAGCATTGGCATTTGCAGTGGTCTAATCATCCAATATTTGTGTTTTCAGAACTTCAGTACAATGACGAGCAAATCCATAAATTTGAGAAGTAAGTTTGCTTTATAATTTGTCCCATGTCAGTTTAAAAGTGTAAGCTTGGCTCGGTGGGTAGCACTCCCACCTCTGAGTCAGAATGTCGTGGGTTCAAGTCCCACTCCAGAGACTTGACCACAAAAATCCTGGCTGACCCTCCCAGTGCAGTATTGAGGGAGCGCTGCACTGTCGGAGGGGCAGTACTGAGGGAGCGCCACACTATCGGAGGGGCAGTACTGAGGGAGCGCCACACTATCGGAGGGGCAGTACTGAGGGAGCGCTGCACTGTCAGAGGGGCAGTACTGAGGGAGCGCTGCACTGTCGAAGGGGCAGTACTGAGGGAGCGCTGCACTGTCGGAGGGGCAGTACTGAGGGAGTGCTGCACTGTCAGAGGGGCAGTACTGAGGGAGCGCTGCACTGTCAGAGGGGCAGTACTGAGGGAGCGCTGCACTGTCGGAGGGGCAGTACTGAGGGAGTGCTGCACTGTCAGAGGGGCAGTACTGAGGGAGTGCTGCACTGTCAGAGGGGCGGGAGTGCTGCACTGTCAGAGGGGCAGTACTGAGGGAGCGCCGCACTGTTGGACGGGCAGTACTGAGGGAGCGCTGCACTGTCGGAGGGGCAGTACTGAGGGAGCGCTGCACTGTCAGAGGGGCAGTACTGAGGGAGCGCCGCACTGTCGGAGGGGCAGTACTGAGGGAGCGCCGCACTGTTGGAGGGGCAGTACTGAGGGAGTGCTGCACTATCGGAGGGGCCTTTCTTCAGATGAGACGCTAAACCAAGGTTGTTCTGGTGGTTCAGTTGCACATTAAAGATCTCATGGAATTATTGGAATGGCATTTTTCCTGCAACCAACCACTTAAAAATAGATTAACGGGTCATTCATTGCATTGTTGTTTGTGGGATCTTGCTGTGTGTAAAGTCACTGCCATATTTGCCTACATAACATATTACTGCATTTCTGACTATGTGAAGTGTTTTGGGATATTTGTGAGAGATCAGTGAGGTGTTGTATGAATTGAAGCTGCTTCTTTCTCTTGCTGAAGCCAAGGTGACCCACGGCAACCTTGCCAATCTGCAGAGCCAGTGGCAGAGTGGCACTGCCAAATGGTCACTTGCAGCTTCATAGAATCTTACAGCACAGGAGGAGGCCATTCGGCCCATCGTGCCTGTGCCGGCTCTTTGAAAGAGCTCTCCAGTTAGTCCCACCCCCCGCTCTTTCCCCAGAGCCCTGCAAATTTTTCCCCTTCAAGTATTTATCCAATTCCCATTTGAAAGTTACTATTGAATCTGCTCCCACCGCCCTTTCAGGCAGCGCATTCTAGATCACAACAACTTGCTGTGTGAAAAACATTCTCCTCATCTCTCCCCCTGGATTTTTTGCCAATTATCTTCAATCTGTGTCCTCTGATTACCGACCCTCCTGCCACTGGAAACAGTTTCTCCCTCTCTACTCTTATCAAAACCCCTCATAATTTTGAACACCTCCATCAAATCTCCCCTTAACCTTCTCTGCTCTAAGGAGAACAACCCCAGCTTCTCCAGTCTCTCCTGTAACTGAAGTCCCTCATCCCCGGCACCATTCCAGTAAATCTCCTCCGCACCCTCTCCAAGGCCTTGACATCCTTCCTAAAGTGTGGTGCCCAGAATTGGACACAATATGCCAGCTGAGACCGAACCAGTGTTTTATAAACGGTTTAACATAACTGCCTTGCTTTATCTGCCTTCCTTGTGGGAGCTGCAGAAGTAAAGAACAGATGGATTTAGATTAAATAAGGTGTTTAAGACGGCAAAACATTATCTTATAAAACCTAGTAGAGGTGTATAAAATTATGAAAGATTTTATTAGAGTGGATACTTGTGGGGAAGAGCATAACTAAAGGCCTTCAATATAAGATAGTCACCAAGAAATCCAATAGGGAATTCAGGAGAAACTTCTCTACCCAGAGAGTGGTGAGAATGTGGAACTCGCTACCACAGGGAGTGGTTGAAGCGAATAGGATAGATGCTTTTGAGGGGAGGCTGGACAAGCATATGAGGGAGAAGGGAATAGAGGATTGTGCTGACAGATTTAGATGAGGAAAGACGGGAGGAGGCTCGAGTGGAGCATAAACACCGGCATGGACTGGTTGGGCTGAATGGCCTGTTTCTGTGCCGTATATCCTATGTAATGTATCTCAACTTGTCTTTCTCACTATCCAAATTTGCTGGTGTCCTGAACTCTGAACTTTGCACCTTCACCTGCGTTTGTATTGTCCATTCTTTGGACGGGACATCTTGCCTTCTTCGTATTCTTTTGATATTCCAGGATCAAAATGGGAATTCACGCGAAGAAAGTGCTGACGTTAGTCAGAGAAGATTGTGTGCAGAAATATCAGAAGCTGTTGGCCTTGACCACAGACTGGATGAGGTGGGTAACCAAGACCGGCCGACACGTGGTGACTGAGCGCCGGTTTGCGTAGACAGCCAGTCAGAGAAGATGATGGAGGACCTGTTGGGCTAGGTGGTTGATTGCCCAGATGGGATAAGTGTCTGAGGGTTGGTTAGGGTCGTTAGCAAAGGGCTGGTCGGGTTATGTGGCCAAGAGTTGACGTAAGTGACTGAGGAGCAGTTGGGGAGTAACTGAGAACCATTTGGTAAGTGACTATGGGTTGGCTTGGGGTTAGTCACTAAGGCTTGGTTTAGGGTTCGTGTCTGAGAGCTGGTCGATAGCCGATGGCCAGTTGAGGTGATCAAAGGCCGTTCGGGGCAGAGGCTGAGCCTGGTTTGGATAAGCGACCAACTGGTGCAGTCTGTTCCTGATTATTTATTTTTAAGAGCATTTACAGCCCACTGCATTTCTCTGATGTTCCAAGCAAGCTTGGGCACGGGAGAAGACATCTTCATCCATTCTGAAAAGCCCATGAACAAGAGGTTGCTTTTCTCTGCAGCTTCAGAAGGCCAGAATATCCCATCGTTGGGGAGACACTGGACTGTGTGACTGCAGAGCGTTAATGTTAAATTCAAGATGAGCAACAACAACTTGCATTTATATAGCGCCTTTGATATAGTAAAACATCCTAAGGCACTTCACAGGAGCGTTATCAGACAAAATTTGATACCGAGCCCCATAAGGAGATATTAGGGCAGGTGACCAAAAGCTTGGTCAAAGAGGTTGGTTTTAAGGAGCATCTTAAAGGAGGAGAGTGAGGCGGAGAGGGTTAGGGAGGGAATCCCAGAGCTTAGGGCCCAGGCAACAGAAGGCACGGCCGCCAATGGTGGACCAATTCAAATTGGGGATGCTCAAGAGGCCAGAATTGAAGGAGCGCAGAGATCTCGGAGGGTTGTAGAGGAGGTTGCAGTTATAGGGAGGGGTGAGGCCATGGAGGGATTTGATTGCAAGGATGAGAATTTTAAAATCGAGCAACAAATGGAGAGACAGAGTCAGCCCAGCGGTCCTAACTCTCCCCATCTCTCCTGAGGGTGCTGACTCCAGTTCCATGGGTGCTGGGTGCCCTCTGGTACCTTGTCCTTAACAGTACGTCAGCAGACCACTTGCTGGTGGAGAGCAGTGTAGTGAAGCTTGAGCCTGTCGTCGCCTGATGCCCACACATCTTCCAGTCGAGTCACTGGGTGGCAGTCAGGAGATGGCACTCGAGTTCAGCTTCCCCTCCCTGGCCCATGGGTGCTGAGCCCAACTGTAGAACTTCTATCGCTGCCCCAGCTAAGATGAGATGACTCGCCGCAGACCAGGGCTAGATGACCATCGCGGTCTACATGGCTCAGGTACTCGCTGTGCCATTGGTGGAAGAGGACCAGCCTGGGAGACAATCCCTGTCACACAGTAGCGAAGTGGTTCTGTTACAGGACCAATCAGAGAACCAGGGCAGTTTGAGAATTTGAATTCAGTTTTAAAAATCTGGAAATCTGAAAACGCTGGGATCAGTAAAAGTGACCCTGAAGCTGTCGGATTTTCGTAAAAGCCCAACTGGGTCACGAATGTCCTTTAGGGAAAGAAATCTGCCGTCCTTACCCGGTCTGGCCTAGATGTGACTCCAGACCCACAGCAACATAGTTGACTCTGAACTGCCCTCTGAAGTGGCCGAGCGAGCGAGACGCTCAGTTATATCAAACTCAGCGGTTCGAGAAGGCGGCTCACCACCAGCTTCTCGAGGGCAACTAGGGAAGGGCAATAAATGCCGGCCTTGCCAGCGACGCCCACATCCCGAGAATGAATAAAATAAAAACTCCCACAGCTAGGGACCGGGAAACCTGGCATTTAAAAAAAAAAAAAAAGGTGAGAGAGAATAACGAGCTGGATAATGAGGGATGGTGAACGAAGGTCTCGATTGGATTTGTAATCACAGCCGCACTTTGCAGGACAACTGGTGACATCAGGAAACAACTGAGGCCCTTCAATAACCAGTGTGTGAGCCTGAGTCAGGAGCTGGGGAACTACGAAGCTCATTTGAACAAGGTACGTTTCGTGACCCTATTGAATACGCCGTTTGAAAGGACGGATTAAAGGGACGTCCTGTCTGAAGGCGGGCGTGTTATGACAGGAAAATTAAATCTTTTTACAGATTAAAAATTTTAACTTCTGGTAGTTTTCAGTGTTTACTCCTTCCAGTATGAGTGGTTAAAGGCAGTGTTGTGGTGTGGTACTGACTCCCAACAAACTAGGAGGTTTCTGGTAAATGCCTGGTCAATGCTGAGTTAGCTCATCTTGGCCAAGGCGGTGGTTGATTGGTTGGGGCACTAGAATTTGGACGGGAGGTAGGGAAAGCTGAGGGAGGTGAAGACCACCATAGGTTTGAGGTCCCAGAAAATAATGAGTGCGAAATGGCATGATAAGTCTTCATTCCTGCATAGTGAACAGGCAGGGAGTGGAAGATAGGGGACAGTGTATCCATAGAAACATAGAAGATAGGAGCAGGAGTAGGCCATTCGGCCCCTCGAGCCCGCTCCGCCATTCAATGAGATCATGGCTGATCATCCAAATTCAGTACCCTGTCCCTGCTTTCTCCCCATATCCCTTGATCCCTTTAGCCCTAAGAAATATATCTAACTCCTTCTTGAATATATTTAATGAATTGGCCTCAACTGCCCTGTGTGGCAGATAATTGCACAGGTTCACCACTCTCTGGGTGAAGAAATTCCTCCTCATCTCAGTCCTAAATGGCCTACCCCTTATCTTTAGACTGTGACCCCTGGTTCTGGACTCCCCCGCCATCGGGAACATCCTTCCTGCATCTAGTCTGTCCAGTCCTGTTAGAATTTTATAAGTTTCAATGAGATCCCCTCTCATTCTTCTAAACTCTAGTGAATATAAGCCTAATCGACCCAATCTCTCCTCATACGTCATTCCTGCCATCCCAGGTATCAGCCTGGTGAATCTTCACTGCACTCCCTCCATGGCAAGAACATCCTTCCTCAGATAAGGCGACCAAAACTGCACACAATACTCAAGGTGTGGCCTCACCAAGGCCCTGTACAACTGCAGCAAGACATCCTTGTTCCTGTACTCAAACCCTCTCGCTACGAAGGCCAACATACCATTTGCCTTCTTAACCACCTGCTGCACCTGCATGCTTACCTTCAGCGACTGGTGCACAAGGACACCCAGGTCTCGTTGCACTTCCCCTTCTCCCAATCTATTGCCGTTCAGATAATAATCTGTCTTCCAGAGCTTAGCAGCAGTGGCTGAGGGAAGTTAAGCGTACAAATGTCGTATAAAACCGAGGGAGAGAGACGGGAAAGGTTGCAATGAGAGGTGAGAGAGTTTTATTACCAGAAGACAAAATGTTATACTTGGACCAGCCCTCCTGCGCTGTAGGAATGGAATGGGAAGTGGTTTGGATCTATTGGAATTTCACAGTGAAACCAGAATTATCCTTGGATCAGTTGTGTGTTTATTTGGAGTCCAGCAAACATTAAATATGAATTTAAACAGTGAACTGTTCAACATCAAAACATCTGCCTCAGAGGCACAGCCGTAGTTTCCCACATAACAGAAATAAATCATTCCTTTCCGTGGAGCTGTGAAGTTAACAGAGCTTCATGTCCTAACTGGGACCGAGTTAAGCTTGTTTTTTTAAATGAAAGAATGATCAGAATGTTTACACTAAATATTTTTTAACAATGAGGTTCCTATTTTTCTCGGGAAGTTCACAAATGATGTATTATTATAAACCCATCGGTTACAGCAGTTCTACAGGAAGTGTAGCCGAGGTACTTTAGTGCCTCGATTTCAAAATCCCGTGTTAGAGAGGAAATTAATAAAACCACTTCTTTTGCTTAAAATAAAAGAACGGCCTGGACATCAGAACTACAAAGAGGCAGTGACATTACGGCATCGAGAGCCTCCTCAATATTTTAATCAGGTCTGAAGTTACGGTTCCCAACTCCTCCAGAGATTGGTCTGGAGTCTCCAGGAATTGACGATTAATCTCCAGGACACATCTGGGAGCAAAACCCGGGAGAAAAATCAGAGGGACTTTTAGACAAAAATTGTGGGGTTTTTTTCATTTTCTTTTTCATTTAATAGTTATCAAAATATTGGAGATGGGGGAAAAAGGCTGTTCGACTGGGTAAGAACATAAGACATAAGAAATAGGAGCAGGAGTCGGCCATTCGGCCCCTCGAGCCTGCTCCGCCATTCAATGAGATCATGGCTGATCTTCTGCCTCAACTCCATTCACCGGCCCTATCGCCATATCCCTTGATGCCCTTACTAGTCAGAAATCTATCGACTTCTGTTTTGAATATACCCAATGACTGAGCCTCCACAGCCCTCTGGGGTAGAGAATTCCATAGATTCACCACCCTCTGTGTGAAGAAATTTCTTCTCATCTCAGTCCTGAATGGCCTACCCTTTATCCTGAGGCTGTGGCCCCTGGTTCTAGACTCCCCAGCCAAGGGAAACATTCTCCCAGCATCCACCCTATCAAGCCCTGTAATAATTTTGTGTGCTTCAATGAGATCCCCTCTCATTCTTCTGAATTCAAGAGAATACAGGCTTAGTTTACTCAATCTCTTCTCATACGACAGTCCCACCATCCCAGGAATCAATCTCGTGAACCTTTGTTGCACTCCCTCTATGGCAAGTGTATCTTTCCTTAGGTAAGGAGACCAAAATTGTACACAGTACTCCAGGTGTGGTCTCACCAAGGCCCTATATAATTGGAGTAAGACTTCTTTACTCCTGTACTCAAATCCTCTTGTAATGAAGGCCAGCATACCATTTGCCTTCCTAATGGCTTGCTGCACCTGCACATTCACTTTCAGTGACTCATGTACAAGGGCACCCAGGTCCCTTTGAGCATCTGCATTCCCCAATCTTTCACCATTTAGGAAATACTGTGCCTTTCTGTTTTTTCTACCAAAGTGGATAACTTCACATTTATCCACATTATAATCCATCTGCCATGTTCTCACCCACTCACTGAGCCTGTCGAGATTCCCTTGAAGCCTCTTCACTTCCTCTTCGCAACTGACACTGCCACCTAGCTTTGTGTCATCAGCAAATTTGGAAATGTTACATTTAGTCCCTTCATCCAAATCATTGATATAGATTGTGAATAGCTGGGGTCCAAGCACCGATCCTTGCGGTATCCCACTAGTCACAGTCTGCCATCCTGAAAAAGACCCGTTTATCCCTACTCTTTGTTTTCTGTCTGTTAACCAATTCTCAATCTATGCTAGAATATTACCCCCAATTCCATGTGCCCTAACTTTGTTCACCAACCTCTTGTGTGGGACCTTATCGAAGGCCTTCTGAAAATCCAAATACACCACATCTACCGGTTCCCCTTTGTCTACTCCACTAGTTACATCCTCAAAGAACTCCAGTAGGTTTGTCAAACAGGATTTCCCTTTCATAAATCCATGTTGACTCTGCCCAATCTTACTATTAGTTTCTAAGTGCCCAGTTATTGCATCCTTTATAATAGATTCCAGCATTTTCCCAACTACTGATGTGAGGCTAACAGGTCTGTAGTTCCCTGTTTTCTCTCTCTTCCTCCTTTCTTAAATAGCGGGGTTACATTTGCTATCCTCCAATCTGCAGGAACCATCCAGAATCTATAAAATTTAGCAAGATGACAACCAGTGCGTCAGTGAGGCAGGAGGTCATGTGATGAAACCTCCAAGAATACGTCGCCAGAGTTGGCGACCTTATCAGAACGGTTTATATTTTTTCTGTAAATCTCCTGATTTTCTTTTTGCATCAATGGAATTCGAACTGTTCCGAGTGACGGTGAGAATAATGGCGCCTCTCCTTCCTTCAAAAAAAACTTGAGTCCTGCTCCCAAATGTGGAGAGGTTTATCCAGATCCCTGGCTCGTTCCTGGACAGGATAAAAATTAAAAGTCTTCGCACCTGATTGACCATCCCTGTGTAATCTCCAGCCTCCAACCTCTCGCTCTCTCCACTGCAAACTTCCTTGCCTCTCGCTCTCTCTTTAATTGATACGTCTATGGTCACGGCTCCCTGACCTCTCGTGTTCCCCTTACGCTCCAAATATCCCGTCCTACAAACTCCCCTGCATTCTCAATTTGGTAAAGTCAAGAGAGATTGAGTAGATTGGGCCTATACTCGCTAGAGTTTAGAAGAATGAGAGGGGATCTCATTGAAACCTATAAGATTCTGAGGGGGGATTGACAGGGTAGATGCTGAGAGGTTGTTTCCCCCTGGCTGGAGAGTCTAGAACTAGGGGTCACAGCCTCAGGATAAGGGGTCGGCCATTTAAGGCTGAAATGAGGAGGAATTTCTTCACTGAGAGGGTTGCTGAATCGTTGAGTATATTCAAGGCTGAGATCGATAGATTTTTGGACTCTGGGGAATCAAGGGATATGGAGATCGGGCGGGAAAGTGGAGTTGAGATCGATGATCAGCCATGATCTTATTGAATGGTGGAGCAGGCTCGAGGGGCCATGTGGCCCACTCCTGCTCCTAATTCTTATGTTCTTAAGACTTTTGGACCGTCTCCTATAGTAACTCATCATTTCACCTAGCCCCCAAACTGTGGAACTCCTCACCTAGAATCATAGAATGGTGACAGCACAGAAGGAGGCCATTTGGCCCGTCGAGCCCGTGCCGGCTCTCTGCAAGAGCACTTCAGCTAATCCCACTCCCCCGCCCTTTCCTTGTGGTCCTGCATTAGAATCATAGAATTATATTGAACCACCTCCCATTCGTCTCTTCCTCTTTTCAAGCTTGAAGTTTTAAAACTCAAACCCAGTATAACTTAAACCAGTTGCCCCTGATATTGAACCACTGGTGTCAGCTTGGCTCACTGGTCGTGCTCTCACCTCTGAGTTGGGAAGGTCTGGGTTCAAGCCCCACTCAAGATCTAGGAGTTAATGGGATATTCTCTATGCTGATGCCTCCGTGAGGCAGCACTGCACTGTTGGAACATTAAACCGAGGCCCCGTCTCCAAGTTGATGTAAAGATTCCTGCACTTTTTTGACAAAGAGCAGGTGTTCCCCTGGTGTCCGGGCCAATGTTCATCCATCGAACCAACACCAACAAAAAACAGAATCATAGAATGGTTCCAGCGCAAGGAGGCCATTCGGCCCGTCGAGCCCGTGCCGGCTCTCTGCAAGAGCACCTCAGCTAGTCCCACTCCCCCGCCCTTTCCCCGTAGCCCTGCAGATATTTTTCCTTCAGCTACTTATCAAATTTTCTTTTGAAAGCCACGATTGAATCTGCCTCCACCACCCTTTCAGGCAGTGCATTCCAGAACCTAACCACTCGCTGCGTAAAAAAGTTTTTCCTCATGTCACCTTTGGTTCTTCTGCCAATCACCTTAAATCTGTGTCCTCTGTTTCTCGAAGGCCCAGGTCCTATCATTCCTGCCTGGGCACATCAGAATCATCTACAACTAGTACCTCTTTAGCCTCTTTAACATAGAGAACATCTCAGACAGACTTCTAAGCATTAGGAGGAGAGAGTTAAGGGAGGGGTCCCGTGGTGTGATAATGGCAGATTTTGAGCAGGGTTTTCAAAATGGTGAGCAAGATAGCAAGGCGGAGGGATTTGAGGAGAAAGTGGTGGGAGTGAGTGGCCTAGACAGTAACAGGCAGAGCGGAGGGAGCAAGCACAGGAGAGGGGGCACTGGTTGCTCAGGTAGGGAGGGCCGAGGCTGAAGAGAGATATGTAAAGGTTACAAGCTGGGGCTCTGTTCACTGGAGAAGTGAAGGCTGAGGGGTGCACCTGATAGAGGTCTTCAAGATTATGAAGGGGTTTCGATAGAGTGGATGTAATGAGGGTGTTTCCACTTCTGAGGGAAACCAGAACAAGGGACCATAAACATAAGATCATCACTAATAAATCCAATAGGGAATTCAGGACAAACTTCTTTACCCAGAGAGTGGTGAGAATGTGGAACTCGCTGCCACAGGGAGTGGTTGAGGCGAATAGTATAGATACATTTCAGGGGAAGCTGGATAAACACATGAGGGAGAAAGGAATAGAAGGATATGCTGATAGGGTGAGATGAAGAGGGGTGGGAGGAGACTCATGTGGAGCAGAAACACCGGCACGGAGCAGTCGGGCCGAATGGCCTGTTTCTGGGCTGTAGACTTGATGTAATTTTACATAAACGAGGATGAATTTCGAAGAAAGTCTTGTTTTTTCACAGCTTAGGAGGCGTCTTGTTCATTTTCCTTATTTGGACATCCTTCCCAAACCTGCTCCTTCTTTCTGAATTGCAGATATTAGACCTGGGAGCTGCTAGACTCCAAGGAGAACAATCCGTGACCAAATCACCGCCTTCCACTGGATCCTCCGAACAGAAATGTCTGGAAATGACAATCAGGTGGGGACCGACTGCTTACAGGGAGTTTCCTGGCTGAAGGCAGTGGGGAATTTTGTGCAGAATGTTTCCCAATCTATCTATATATATAAATCGGTCGTTCTGTCTGTCCTTCTATCTGTCTGTCTGTCATCGCGTGTGCATCTGGCGGGCTATGCGCTCAAAAGTTACAGGGCGTACCTACGCGCGCGTTACCTCCAAAGAAAGCTTACGCTTCCGAGACGGTTTTAAGCGTATTTACGTTTCGTCCGGGCTAAAATCGCGCCCGCGGCGGAATCCGAAAAACCTTAACATTCCGCTCATTAGCATCTCATTATCTGCTCATTAGCGACAGAGTGACCTCGAGCTCGACCAATCGTACGCCGGGTTGCTGGCGTGTGCCGCCGGTCCAATCGGTGCGTGTGCGGGCGGGCCTTATCCTTCTGAACCGAGGTGAGTCGCCGCCATCTTGATTCCAAACTTTTCCTTTCTTTTTCCCGCTTTCTGCGTCTTTAAAAAAAAACGTTGCTTTTAAAACACATATTGTTTTAAAAAAAAAATATTTACAAAGTAATTAACTTATCTAATCTCATTAATTTTCCTACCTTTCCCCGTTTTTCCAGGTAGGCCTCGAAGCCTCCGCCTCTCCTCCGCACCCACGCCCGAGCTAGGCACCTCCCGGCCGCAGTCAAAGGCTGGAGGGGCGGGCCTCAGCCCAGCACCGCTACCTTACTAAAGGGTGCGCGCGCAGCAGGAGCAGCTGAGACGCGGCGTCTCCCTCTGGCTCGGCCGGGGGGCGGGGCTTGGTGAGCGTCAAGGGTTACCCTGGCAACCGGGCCCGCCGGCCGTCTCGCGATCGGCGGTCTTGAAGCCAGCTCAGGAGGCCGGTGCTCGGAAGATCGCGCCTCCGGAGTTCGGTGCTTGGTTGGTGGTGGGGGGGGGGCGAGCCTCGGGGGTTGGTGGGGAGGGGGGGGAGAGAAGGCGGGGGGCCAACCTCGGCAGTTCGGGGGTGGGGATCAGGGGGCTCGGGAGTTTGGGGGGACGGGGATCAGGGGGCTCGGGGACTCTCCCCCTTCCCCTCCCCTCCCCCCCCTCCCTCCTCTTCCCCCCCCCCCCTCCCTCCTCTTCCCCCCCTCCCTCCTCTTCCCCCCCCTCCTCTCTCCTCCTCCCTCCTCCCCTCGCCCCTCCCCCCCACCCCCCCTCCTCTCTCCTCCTCCCTCCTCCCCCCTCCCCTCCCCCCGCCCCTCCCTCCCCTCCCCTCCCCCCTCCTCTCTCCTCCTCCCCCCCTCCCCTCCCTCCCCTCCCCCCGCCCCTCCCTGCCCTCAACCCCCTCCCCCCCGCCCTCCCCTCCCCCCCGTCCTCCCCTCCCCCCCTCCCCTCCTCCCCCCCGCCCTCCCCCCTCCCCTCCCGCCCTCCCCTCCGCTCCCCTCCCCCCCTCCGCTCCCCTCCCCTCCCCTCCCCCAGTCGCTCTCTCTCTTCCCCCCAGTCGCTCTCTCTCTTCCCCCCAGTCGCTCTCTCTCTTCCCCCCAGTCGCTCTCTCTCTTCCCCCCAGTCGCGCTCTCTCTTCCCCCCAGTCGCTCTCTCTCTCTCTTCCAACAACAACATGCCCTCGAAAAAGCCTCGGCACCGCCGGGCACTTCAGCTAGTTTAATATAAAACAGAATTATCCTCTCGTCTTGTGTCCTGTAGGGGTCTGTGCACCATTGTCAACTTTTCTCTCCCGAGTCAATCCCTCCAGTTTACTCATTTTAATTTTCTCCCCCTCTCGCTGGTTAGGGATCTAAAGATAGAATCTTACAGCACAGGAGGAGGCCATTCGGCCCATCGTGCCTGTGCCAGCTCTTTGAAAGAGCTCTCCAATTAGTCCCACTCCCCCGCTCTTTCCCCAGAGCCCTGCAAATTTTCCCTTCAAGTATTTATCCAATTCCCTTTTGAAAGTTACTATTGAATCTGCTTCCACCGCCCTTTCAGGCAGCGCATTCCAGATCACAACAACTCGCTGCGTAAGAGGTTTTCTCCCCATCTCCCCTCTGGTTCTTTTGCCAATTATTGTAAATCTGTGCCCTCTGGTTACCGACCCTCCTGCCAGTGGAAACAGTTTCTCCCTCTCTACTCTATCAAAACCCTTCATGTTTTTGAACACCAATCAAATCTCCCGTTAACCGTCTCTGCTCTAAGGAGGATCTCCCATAGTTCCTCGCCCCAATGGCCGCTCTTCATGCTTGAGCCTAGACAGCGAGAAACTATTCATCCACGGTAGGGAGGGGTATCACAGCCGCATCCTCGCCCGCTGACCCGCCACACACCCTTTCCAGCTGGTGAGATGGGAGAGCACTGATGGATGCGGGACCCTGGCCAGTTATTCCCTCCCCCACACCCAAACCATAGGCAGCAAGGCCAATTGTGGTACCCACGGACTACTGAGATCAGCTCCCTCCGCATGGACTAGGGTCGCAGCCTGAGACTTTCATGGTCGGCATCACGTCAGCTGGTGGTTTTACCCTCTGAGCCACAGGTGGACCGTCCCCTTTCTTTGGGTGGAAGGAGGGGGAGTGGGGCTATTCCTTCCAGTTTTCCCCTCTATCCCAAGGGAGCAGATCCTGATCTGCACCTACCACCTCACTCAAAGTGCTTTGCGTTTGACACCTGTTTCTCTACATGTTGCAGGCTGATTATCAATTTTTTTAATTCATTCATGGGATGTGGGCATCACCAACAATTGCCCTCAAGAAGGTGGCGGTGAGCCGCCTTCTTGAATACAACTGCGTGTCTTGCTGGGTCATTTCAGAGGGCAGTTAAGAGTCAACCACATTGCTGTGGGTCTGGAGTCACATATAGGCCAGACCAGCAGATTTCCTTCCCTAAAGGACATCAGTGAACCAGATGGCATTTTTACAACAATCTGGTAGTTTTCATGGTCACCATTACTGATACTAGCTTTTATAGTCCAGGTTTATTTAAATTTAAATTCCCCAGCTGCCGTGGTGGGATTGGAACTCGTGTCTCTGGATTACTAGTCCAGTGACATAACCACTGTGCCACTGTACTCACTAAAAGACTTGAGTTTAAAATAGCAAACCTTCCCACAGCTGCACACCAACAGCCTGCACCTCAGAGCAGTGGGGCGTTTGTAGATATTTTGGGGGTGAAATTGGTCTAGTTCAGTCGCACGAAACGGGCAATAGCGAATCGGAAGCCCGTTCTACTCCGCGCCAGTTTTTATTTTCCATTGACTTGAAAAATAGTGCCGAGATTTTTTCATTTGAAACCACGTAAAACCGACAGTGAATAAGAACATAAAAAATAGGAGCAGGAGTCGGCCATTTGGCCCCTCGAGCCTGCTCCGCCATTTAATAAGATCATGGCTGGCCTGATCTTGGGCTCAGCTCCATTTCCCTGCCGAGTCTCCAAAATGAGCTTGAACTATCGTGCTGTGAACGACAGTGGAAAGTAGATTGGGCGTGGTGTAAAACCGGCTGCCCATTTGCTATGAGCCCATTTCGCGCTACTGGCATAAACCGATTTCACCGCATTGTATTCATAGACAAGAAAAGACCAAGGTCTACCTAGTTCACCTTCTACCATCCTGGCAATCGCATGATACAATAGTAATGAAGTTGTTGACCAATCACAGCGATCAATCTCGATCAATGAGTCTCCAACAGACCCAGACATGATGTGAGGAAAACCCCCAGTGGGGGAGAGCTTTGGGGAACCAGAGGTCCAGAGTCACCTGTTCCTCCCAAACTCGCCACATGACACGTCTCACATTACTTGTGTACGTTTGCAGCCTGCCCTGTGTTGTCGGATGTGACACTAACTGGAGACTAGAGCTCCCGATCGGACAATTTACCAAATCAAAGGAGAGGCCACTCCGTCTCATGGAGGCAGTGGGGAAAGGAAGAAAAAATCCTACCCCAGTTACAGCCCATTGCACGGTACTGACGCCAGTTGTGGAAAATTGCACCAACTTGATCACCATGTCCTACAAGCTGGAGCAGCATGTCAGGACATTGATCGTCTAGGAGGGCAGAAAAAGAGCACCATTTTATTTTATACTGTCTCAAAATATTGCAGTTGCGCACACAGCTTTGAAGTGTGCAGAGCGAGAAAGGTTCATGGTCATTCTTGGTCCAGCTTCTTGAAGTTCCGAAGCTTGTGCTGAAAAGGTGATTCATTTAGAACGTGTTTAATTGCCAACAGGATGAAGCAGCTCAAGCAGGAGATGGAAGACGTAACTCGGGAACTCCAGTACAACAACATGATCATCGAAAGGTGAACAAGACCGTACTGCCTCACGGGGCTATTAGTTATATTGGGAAGGCCGAAGCCATGGTCTTCCGCACCTCCCCCCCACAACAAACTCTATATCCTTGAGACTGATTCCATCCCCCTCCCCCAGCCACTGTCTCCAGTTCAGCCAGAGTGTTCACAATCTTGGCGTCCTATTTGACCCTGAGCTGAGCTTCCGACCCCATATCCGCTCCATCACAAAGACCGCCTACTTCCACCTCCGTAACATCGCCCGTCTCCGCCCCTGCCTCAGCCCATCTGCTGCTGAAACCCTCATCCACGCTTTTGTTATCTCCAGACTCGACTAATCTGATGTTCTCGTAACCGGTCTCTCATCTTCTACGATCTGTAAACTTGAGTTCATCCAAAACTCTTTGGTAGAGCGATCTAATTAGTTTCATAGCCCTGAAAATTTTTACCCCCAGTATTTATCCAATTACCCAATTCCCTTTTGAAAGTTATTAAACAGTCCTCCAATGCCTCAGATTTAAAATTCTCATCCCCATGTTTGAACGCCTTTCTGCCCTCGCCCCTCCCTATCTCTAATGTTCACCAGCCCTACAAACTCCCAACACTCTCCGTTCCTCTGATTCTCTACCATTGTGCATCTCTCCCTCTCTTTGTCCCACCATTGCCGGCCGTGCCTTCTGCCGCCTAGCCCCCATGCTCTGGAATTCTCTCCCTTCACCTCTCCACCTCTGACCCTCCTTAAAACCACCTCTTTGACCAATCTTTTGGTTACCCCTCCTAATAGCTCCCTCTCTTGGCTCACTGTTAGTTTTTGTCAGAGTGCGCACCTCTAAAGCACTTTGGGATGTTCTTCGACCTTGAAGGTGTCAAATAAATGCAAGCTGATGTTATTATATGTATAGCAAACTGTGTCATTAGGTGTAACGCTCCTGTATATAATATAATAACACACCGTGTGTTACTGGGTATAACACTCTGTATATATTCTATAATAACACGCCGTGCGTTACTGGGTATAACACTCTTTATATATTATATAATAACACACCATGTGTTACTGGGTATAACACTCTCTATATTATATAATAACACACCGTGTGTTACTGGGTATAACACTCCTGTATATATTATATAATAACACACTGTGCGTTACTGGGTATAACACTCTGTATATATTCTATAATAACACGCCGTGTGTTACTGGGTATAACGCTCCTGTATATATAATATAACACACCGTGCGTTACTGGGTATAACGCTCCTGTATATATTATATAATAATACACCGTGTGTTACTGGGTATAACGCTCCTGTATCTATATATATAAAAGGATATGTCTATCTGTCTGTCTCTCTTTCTGTCTCTCTGGCCGGCTATACAATCAAAAGTTATAGAGCGTACCTACGCATATGTTATATCAAAAGAAATCTCATCATTAGGGGACTCTTGTAGGTGTATTTACTTTTTGCTCCGACAAAAATTGTGCCGACGGTCGGACAAAAATTTTGCCGACGGTATCCAAAAAATGTTCAAAATTCCTCTCATTATCCGCTCATTTGCATCGAGTGGGGGCGGGTTCATTGTGTGTGCGGGCGGGCCATCCTACAGTTGAATGACGTGATGATTGACCAATCGTACAGTTCAGTGACCTGATGGTTGACCAATCGGTGCGTGTGTGGGCGGGCCTTATCATTCTGAACCGAGGTGAGTCGCCGCCATCTTGATTCCAAACTTTTCATTTCTTTTTCCCACTTTCTGCGTGTTTCTTTTCAAATCTACATTTCCAGCAAAAAAAAAAGTTGCTTTTAAAACACAAATTGTTTTTAAAAAAAGTGAATTAATTTGTAAATCTTTTCTCTAACCTCTATAATTCTCCTACCTTTCACCGTTTTTCCAGGCCCGGGGCCTAGGCTTCTCCAACTGCCAGCAGTGCAACTCTAGACCCAGGCTCCCGGCCTAGACAGAGACAAACACTGGCAGAGGGGAGAGGGTGTGCTGCCTCAGCTCCATTCCCGGGGTCAGAAGGTGGGGAGGCTTCATAAGCAACTGGGGTAGGTCGCAAGCCCCGAATAATAATCTGAAGATCCTGTGTTTGCAGCTGAGGAAATTTCTTCTGCTGACAGCCCCAGGTTAATGGCAGCCATCTTTGTCAAGGAGGGCGAAAAGTTTCAGTGCGACGCCATTTTGATTCAGTGTGTAACAGAGTGCATGCGTGGCCATCTTAGTACAGGAACATAGAGTGGGTGGGGCATCTGTGCTCCAAATCGGGTCCTGGTGACCGAGACAGACAATCGACTGTGTGGGCGGGGCATAATCTTTCCAACTGAAAAGCAAGCGGCGGCCATTGTTTGTGATACAACACACTGTAGGTGAGGACCTCTTTTTTAATAAAAAGATTGGTGAGGTTGTAAAGTGTATGTTAGAAAGATTTACCAAAAATGTTTTATAAGTACTTTAAGTTTCATGTTTCCCCACCCCTTGCTCCCCCGCTCCCTTCCCCCCCTCCCTTTCCCCCCTTCCCCCCCACCCCACACCCCCCCCACACCCCCCTCCCACTTCCCTCCCCCACCCCCCTTCCCCCACCACCACCCCTTTCTCCCCCACCCACCCCTTTCTCCCACCCCACCCTTCTCCCCCACCCCTTGCTCCCCCAACTCTTTCCCCTTTCTCTCTTCCCCTCTCTATCTCTCTCTGTCCCTCCCTCTGTCTCCCTCTCTCTCACTCTCATTCCCTCTCTCCCTCCTTCCCTCTCTCTCTCTCCTTCCCTCTCTCTCTCTCCTTCCCTCTCTATCTCTCCTTCCCTATCTCTCTCTCCTTCCCTATCTCTCTCTCCTTCCCTCTCTCTCTCTCCTTCCCTCTCTCTCTCTCCTTCCCTCACTCTCTCTCCTTCCCTCTCTCTCTCTTTCCTTCCCTCTCTCCTTCCCTCTCGCTCTCTCTCTTTCCCCCCCCGTCGCTCTCTCTCTTCCCCCCCGTCACGCTCTCTCTCTCCCCCCCCCGTCACGCTCTCTCTTCCCCCCCGTCGCTCTCTCTCTTCCCCCCGTCGCTCTCTCTCTTCCCCCCGTCGCTCTCTCTCTTCCCCCCGTCGCTCTCTCTCTTCCCCCCGTCGCTCTCTCTCTTCCCCCGTCGCTCTCTCTCTTCCCCCCGTCGCTCTCTCTCTTCCCCCCGTCGCTCTCTCTCTTCCCCCCGTCGCTCTCTCTCTTCCCCCCGTCGCTCTCTCTCTTCCCCCCGTCGCTCTCTCTCTTCCCCCCGTCGCTCTCTCTCTTCCCCCCGTCGCTCTCTCTCTTCCCCCCGTCGCTCTCTCTCTTCCCCCCGTCGCTCTCTCTCTTCCCCCCGTCGCTCTCTCTCTTCCCCCCGTCGCTCTCTCTCTTCCCCCCGTCGCTCTCTCTCTTCCCCCCGTCGCTCTCTCTCTTCCCCCCGTCGCTCTCTCTCTTCCCCCGTCGCTCTCTCTCTTCCCCCGTCGCTCTCTCTCTTCCCCCCGTCGCTCTCTCTCTTCCCCCCGTCGCTCTCTCTCTTCCCCCCGTCGCTCTCTCTCTTCCCCCCGTCGCTCTCTCTCTTCCCCCCGTCGCTCTCTCTCTTCCCCCGTCGCTCTCTCTCTTCCCCCGTCGCTCTCTCTCTTCCCCCGTCGCTCTCTCTCTTCCCCCGTCGCTCTCTCTCTTCCCCCGTCGCTCTCTCTCTTCCCCCCGTCGCTCTCTCTCTTCCCCCCGTCGCTCTCTCTCTTCCCCCCGTCGCTCTCTCTCTTCCCCCCGTCGCTCTCTCTCTTCCCCCCGTCGCTCTCTCTCTTCCCCCCGTCGCTCTCTCTCTTCCCCCCGTCGCTCTCTCTCTTCCCCCCGTCGCTCTCTCTCTTCCCCCCGTCGCTCTCTCTCTTCCCCCCGTCGCTCTCTCTCTTCCCCCCGTCGCTCTCTCTCTTCCCCCCGTCGCTCTCTCTCTTCCCCCCGTCGCTCTCTCTCTTCCCCCCGTCGCTCTCTCTCTTCCCCCGTCGCTCTCTCTCTTCCCCCGTCGCTCTCTCTCTTCCCCCGTCGCTCTCTCTCTTCCCCCCGTCGCTCTCTCTCTTCCCCCCGTCGCTCTCTCTCTTCCCCCCGTCGCTCTCTCTCTTCCCCCCGTCGCTCTCTCTCTTCCCCCCGTCGCTCTCTCTCTTCCCCCCGTCGCTCTCTCTCTTCCCCCCGTCGCTCTCTCTCTTCCCCCCGTCGCTCTCTCTCTTCCCCCCGTCGCTCTCTCTCTTCCCCCCGTCGCTCTCTCTCTTCCCCCCGTCGCTCTCTCTCTTCCCCCCGTCGCTCTCTCTCTTCCCCCCGTCGCTCTCTCTCTTCCCCCGTCGCTCTCTCTCTTCCCCCGTCGCTCTCTCTCTTCCCCCGTCGCTCTCTCTCTTCCCCCGTCGCTCTCTCTCTTCCCCCCGTCGCTCTCTCTCTTCCCCCCGTCGCTCTCTCTCTTCCCCCCGTCGCTCTCTCTCTTCCCCCCGTCGCTCTCTCTCTTCCCCCCGTCGCTCTCTCTCTTCCCCCCGTCGCTCTCTCTCTTCCCCCCGTCGCTCTCTCTCTTCCCCCCGTCGCTCTCTCTCTTCCCCCGTCGCTCTCTCTCTTCCCCCCGTCGCTCTCTCTCTTCCCCCCGTCGCTCTCTCTCTTCCCCCCGTCGCTCTCTCTCTTCCCCCCGTCGCTCTCTCTCTTCCCCCCGTCGCTCTCTCTCTTCCCCCCGTCGCTCTCTCTCTTCCCCCCGTCGCTCTCTCTCTTCCCCCCGTCGCTCTCTCTCTTGCCCCCGTCGCTCTCTCTCTTGCCCCCGTCGCTCTCTCTCTTGCCCCCGTCGCTCTCTCTCTTGCCCCCGTCGCTCTCTCTCTTCCCCCCGTCGCTCTCTCTCTTCCCCCCGTCGCTCTCTCTCTTCCCCCCGTCGCTCTCTCTCTTCCCCCCGTCGCTCTCTCTCTTCCCCCCGTCGCTCTCTCTCTTCCCCCCGTCGCTCTCTCTCTTCCCCCCGTCGCTCTCTCTCTTCCCCCCGTCGCTCTCTCTCTTCCCCCCGTCGCTCTCTCTCTTCCCCCCGTCGCTCTCTCTCTTCCCCCCGTCGCTCTCTCTCTTCCCCCCGTCGCTCTCTCTCTTCCCCCCCGTCGCTCTCTCTCTTCCCCCCGTCGCTCTCTCTCTTCCCCCCGTCGCTCTCTCTCTTCCCCCCGTCGCTCTCTCTCTTCCCCCCGTCGCTCTCTCTCTTCCCCCCGTCGCTCTCTCTCTTCCCCCCGTCGCTCTCTCTCTTCTCCCCGTCGCTCTCTCTCTTCTCCCCGTCGCTCTCTCTCTTCCCCCGTCGCTCTCTCTCTTCCCCCCGTCGCTCTCTCTCTTCCCCCGTCGCTCTCTCTCTTCCCCCCGTCGCTCTCTCTCTTCCCCCCGTCGCTCTCTCTCTTCCCCCCAGTCGCTCTCTCTCTTCCCCCCAGTCGCTCTCTCTCTTCCCCCCAGTCGCTCTCTCTCTTCCCCCCAGTCGCTCTCTCTCTTCCCCCCAGTCGCTCTCTCTCTTCCCCCCAGTCGCTCTCTCTCTTCCCCCCAGTCGCTCTCTCTCTTCCCCCCAGTCGCTCTCTCTCTTCCCCCCAGTCGCTCTCTCTCTTCCCCCCAGTCGCTCTCTCTCTTCCCCCCAGTCGCTCTCTCTCTTCCCCCCAGTCGCTCTCTCTCTTCCCCCCAGTCGCTCTCTCTCTTCCCCCCAGTCGCTCTCTCTCTTCCCCCCAGTCGCTCTCTCTCTTCCCCCCAGTCGCTCTCTCTCTTCCCCCCAGTCGCTCTCTCTCTTCCCCCCAGTCGCTCTCTCTCTTCCCCCCCAGTCGCTCTCTCTCTTCCCCCCCAGTCGCTCTCTCTCTTCCCCCCCAGTCGCTCTCTCTCTTCCCCCCCAGTCGCTCTCTCTCTTCCCCCCCAGTCGCTCTCTCTCTTCCCCCCCAGTCGCTCTCTCTCTTCCCCCCCAGTCGCTCTCTCTCTTCCCCCCCAGTCGCTCTCTCTCTTCCCCCCCAGTCGCTCTCTCTCTTCCCCCCAGTCGCTCTCTCTCTTCCCCCCAGTCGCTCTCTCTCTTCCCCCCAGTCGCTCTCTCTCTTCCCCCCAGTCGCTCTCTCTCTTCCCCCCAGTCGCTCTCTCTCTTCCCCCCCAGTCGCTCTCTCTCTTCCCCCCAGTCGCTCTCTCTCTTCCCCCCAGTCGCTCTCTCTCTTCCCCCCAGTCGCTCTCTCTCTTCCCCCCAGTCGCTCTCTCTCTTCCCCCCAGTCGCTCTCTCTCTTCCCCCCAGTCGCTCTCTCTCTCTTCCCCCCCAGTCGCTCTCTCTCTCTCTTCCCCCCAAGTCGCTCTCTCTCTCTCTTCCACCAACAACATGCCCTCAAAAGACCCTCGGCACCGCCGGGCACTTCAGCTAGTATATTATATAATAACACACCGTGCGTCACTGGGTATAACGCTCCTGTATATATTATATAATAACACACTTTATTATTGGTTGATGTGCTGTGAAGTAACTGAGTGCTTTTGTCTCTAGGCTTGGTGTTGTTCAGAAGCCTCAAGATGTCTGAGGCCTGGATGTTGAAGACGAGACACAGGATGTGATGAGAAAGAGTGGCACTGTCGTGCTGTGACTTTATATTTCGTTACCACGTCATTCGAAGGAGTGTGCTGTGTCTGAAATCACACCGAAAACTGGGCGGACCTTCTCATTATTAAAGAGCAGAGAGACTCAAGGTTCAGACTCCCTGGGGCAGAGTGTGATTTGGTGCAATAGTGTAAAACAAAATGGAAATAGAATCATTTAATGGCAATAAAAATGGGGAGTGATGCAAAACCAGTTGCTGACTCGCTAACACCCCTTTAAACTATTGAACAAAGTCATGATCTACCCCTTTGTGCGCGTAACCTCATCGGAAATGTTTAAACTCTGATTTAAATTAGGTTTGTGCGTACATACAGCTGCTTCTCATTCGCTACCTGTGACTCGGATTGTTCTCCAGCACCCCCAGCATTGGAACGATGCGAGGCTGAGCCCTCTCGGTACGATACTCAGGGAAACAATGACATTGGAGATTAATCCAAGGCTTCTTCTGCCTGTAATCGGCAATCAGTAGACTCCGTATTAACAGAAAACAAGCGAACAATCTTCCTGTCTCGCCTGTCGTCATTGAGTCATGCTCACTAACCCTCCAGGAAAATCGTCCGCTCCGCCAGGGTCTGCTGAAGCGGCCTGAATCTGGCTGGGCCACGGATCCACAGACCCTGGCTGCTGTCTGGTACCAGCTCCACGCGGCCATTCTGCATAAGCTTCGACAGCGCGTGACCGATGGGCTATTCGTCACGGGAGGCCATCACAGTCGAGCCCTGTCCTCGCGTGCTGTCCGCGCACATCCGCTCTCGGGCAGGGGCCACTGGAGAGCGATGTTCAGTCCTGTTGCCCAACTCATTCCCTGGTGTCGATCAGATAACTCGGTCCAGTGATCAAACCGGGGGGGGGGGGGTCTACCTGGTCCTTGTAGCCCAGTATCACCGAGCAACGCCCACAGCAACAGCAGGAGGCCATTCGGCCCCTCGAGCCTGTTCCGCCATTCAATCAGATCATGGCTGATCTGCACCTCAACTCCATTTACCTACCTTTGCTCCAAATCCCTCGATACCCTCACCCAACAAAAACCTGTCCATTACAGTCTTGAAAGCTCCAATTGACCCCAGCATCCACAGCTTTTTGGAGGAAGAGAGTGTCAGATTTTCCACTTCCCCTTGTGTGAAAGACTGCTCCTTGATTTCCCTTCACAATGACCTGGCTCTAATTTTAAGGTTCTGCCCCCTTGTTCTGGACTCCCCACCAGAGGAAATAGTTTCTCCCTGTCGAATCCTTTTAACATTTTAAACACCTCAATTAGATCACCCTTCAATCTTCTAAACTCCAAGGGAATACAAGTCAAGTCTACGAAACCTATGCTCATAATGTAAGCCCCCGGGGTATCATTCTGGTGAATCTGGGCTGCTCCCCCTCCAAGGCCAGTATGTCCTTCCTGAGGCGCGGGGCCCAGAACTGGACGCAGTCACTCCAGGTGTTGGTCTGATCAAGGCTCTGTACAACTGGAGCATCGCTCCCTCCCCTTTGTAATCCAGCCCCCTCGCGATAAAGGCCAACATTTCATGAGCCTTTTTGATCACTTTTTGTACCCGTGCACTAGCTTTTAGCGATTTGTATACGTAGACACCCAACTCCCTTTGCTGCTCCACAGATCCTAGTCTCTTGCCATTTAAAAAGAAATTCTGATTTGTCATACTGGGATCCAGAGTGGATGACCTCACACTTGCCCACATTGAACTCCATCTGCCACAGTTTTGCCCACTCGTTTAGTCTGTCGATGTCCCATTGCAACTCCCTCCTCCCACCTGAAGTGCCGGAACGTGCAGGGCTACAGACCAAGAGCTGGAAAGTGGGATAAGGCTGGATAGCTCTTTTTCGGCCAGCACAGACACGATGGGCCGAATGGCCTCCTGTGCCGTAAATTTCTATATTTCACACAACTTGACGTACCTCCTAACTTAGTGTCGCCAGCAAACTTGGATATAACACGCTGTCTTCCATTGTCCAAGTGCACATTCTGCAGCATTGGATAGCCCTCAGTAACTGACCCCCCCGCCCACCTTCCCCTGGCTGATTTCCTCCTCCCTGGTCCTGAGGCACACAGGCCAGTTGTGGGGCCCACAGGCCAGTTGTGGGGCCCCTTCTCACCGCCCCCTCCAATCAGAGAACGACTAACTCGGCACAGACCGGGGATCAGATCCCACCTGTGGGGCTCAGTTCCATGCCAGGTGGTGCGTTCATCCACTGGGACAACTTGCTGTTTCGACACGGGCCTGGAACAGACCACACTGGTCCATCTACCTGGTCCCGAGGGCTCAAAGGAAAGGTTGCATTTCTATAGCGCCTTTCATCACCTCAGGACATCCCAAAGTGCTTTACAGCCAATGAAGTACTGTTGAAGTGTAGTCACTGCTGGAATGTAGGGAACCCCGGCAACCAAACCTGCGCACAGCAAGATCCCACAGACAACAATGAGATAAATGGCCAATGAAACGGAATCATGCTGCTCCGAAGGAGGCCATTCGGCCCATCGAGCCTGTGCTAGCTCTTTGAAAGAGCTCTCCAATTAGTTCCACACCCCATACACCCCCCCATAGGCCTGAAAGCAAATCCTCCTCACCTGCCCCTTGGTTCTTTTGCCAATTGTCTTAAAGGGGTTTAGTGATGTCGGTTGAGAGATATGTGTGCGGTGGAACCCTCTCCGTCCATTTGAGGGGGCAGACGAGACCTCAGTTTAAATGTCTCATCCAAAAGACAACATCCAACAGTACCACGCTGATGTCATAGAATTTTATGGCACAGAAGGAGGCCATTCGGCCCATCGTGTCTGTTGCAGAAGTGTCAGATGAGATTATCCACGCAAGTCCTGGAGTGGGGCTTGAACAAGAGGGCTGTTCTATTACTGAGCCAAGCCAGAATATCCTTCATTCCCTCTGGTTAACAGCCCATTACTGTGAGTCGCAGAGTCTCATTTCCTAACAGTAGTTCATGACAGAAACCCAGAATAGTTTTAGCAAGCAAGCTCAGGCTGGCGGCATCGCTAATGAATCAATGACACAAAACACTTAAGTTTAAATTATTGTGCATGGGTGTTCATTACTGTGCTGAACCAGACCGTTTGCAACCTCGCCGTCCTATTTGATCCTGAGCGGAGTTTCCGACCACATCTCCGCTCCATCACCAAGACCGCCTATTTCCACCTCCGTAACATCATCCGTCTCCGCCCCTGCCTCAGCTCATCCGCTGCTGAAACCCTCATCCATGCCTTTGTTACCTCTAGACTCGACTATTCCAACGCACTCCTGGCCGGCCTCCCACATTCCACCCTACGTAAACTTGAGCTCATCCAAAACTCGGCTGCCCCGTGTCCTAACTCACACCCAGTCCCGTTCACCCATCACCCCCTGTGCTCACTGCCCCGTGTCCTAACTCACACCCAGTCCCGTTCACCCATCACCCCCTGTGCTCACTGCCCGTGTCCTAACTCACACCCAGTCCCGTTCACCCATCACCCATCACCCCCTGTGCTCACTGCCCGTGTCCTAACTCGCACCGAGTCCCGTTCACCCATCACCCCCTGTGCTCACTGCCCGTGTCCTAACTCACACCCAGTCCCGTTCACCCATCACCCCCTGTGCTCACTGCCCGTGTCCTAACTCGCACCCAGTCCCGTTCACCCATCACCCCCTGTGCTCACTGCCCCGTGTCCTAACTCACACCCAGTCCCGTTCACCCATCACCCCCTGTGCTCACTGCCCCGTGTCCTAACTCGCACCCAGTCCCGTTCACCCATCACCCCCTGTGCTCACTGCCCCGTGTCCTAACTCACACCCAGTCCCGTTCGCCCATCACCCCCTGTGCTCACTGACCTACATTGGCTCCCGGTCCATCAACGCCTCAATTTTAAAATTCTCATCCTTGTTTTCAAATCCCTCCATGGCCTCACCCCTCCCTATCTCTGTAATCATCTCCAGCCCCACAACCCCCCCGAGATCTCTGCGCTCCTCAAATTCTGGCCTCTTTCGCATCCCCGATTTCCATCGCTCCACCATTGGCGGCCGTGCCTTCAGCTGCCTGGACCCCAAGCTCTGGAATTCCCTCCCTAAACCTCTCCGCCTCGCTCTCCTCCTTTAAGACGCTCCTTAAAACCTACCTCGGTGACCAAGTTTTTAGTCACCTGTCGTATTATCTCCTTATGTAGCTCGGTGTCAAATTTTGTCTGATTTATGCTCCTGTGAAGCACCTTGGGACGTTTTTCTACATTAAAGGCGCTATAAAAATACAAGTTGTTGTTGTCTTTCTCAACTTTTTGGTCCCAGCTCACTCACTGTATCAATCACCCAGCTGATTGCAGTTTGCACAAAGTACGGAATGGATCTATCGCAAAACATGGAACTGAATCTACAGAAACTATTGGATTATTGCGCCTGTTACAAAATGTGGAAACAATCTGTTGAAGGAATGGCTGCGCCTCACAAAACATGGGGTGGATCAATCACAAAATATGGAGCGGACTCCACTAAAGAATGGATGTTTCCATTACAAGAGGTGGGGTAGAGCTTCCCAAGCCTAATGGATTGGATCTGCCTACAACAGAACTATTTCTCCTACCTGTATGTTTCTTCCGCCAATAGCCGATAAGCCAGGCCGACACGTCCAGTGCAGTACTGAGGGAGTGGACGTAAAGGATCCCATGGCATTTCGAAGAAAAGCAGGGGAGTTCTCCCCGGTTGCTTTGATCTCTGTCCCTTTCATGCGGAAGTTAAAATGTAGAGTTAGCAATCACTTACTGATCGACGGATTGCTGGAATGCGTAAAGAGGCTGTGGGCAATTGTGCTGGTTGATTTTACCCAAGGTCCAATCCACGAGACATATTTGCTTTCTGTGAAAGATCAGCCATGCCCAGTGCTCCCTATCTATGAAGTCACTGGCGTGCAACTTCACAATGGCTCATTGCCTCGACAGCCGTGGCTCAGTGGGCAGCACCCGCAACTCTGAGTCAGAAAGTTGTGGGTTCAAGTCCCACTCCAGAGACTTGAGCACAAAAATCTAGGCTGACACTCCCAGTGCAGTGCTGAGGGAGTGCTGCACTGTCGGAGGTGCCGTCTTTTGGCTGAGACGTTAAACCGAGGCCCCGTCTGCTCTCTCGGGTGGACGTAAAAGATCCCATTGTCTCTATTCAAAGTAGTGCAGTGGAGTTCTCCATAGTGTCATAGAATGGTTACAGCACAGGAGGCCATTTGGCCTGTCGCGCCCGTGCTGGCTCTCTGCAAGAACACTTCAGCTAGTCCCACTCCCCCGCCCTTTCCCCATAGCCCTGCAAATTTTTCCCGAGGTATTATCCAATTCCTTTTTGAAAGCCACAATTGAGAGCTGCCTCCACCACCCTCTCAGGCAGTGCATTCCAGATCATAACCACTTGCTGCATAAAAAAGTTTTTCCTCCTGTCGCCTTTGGTTCTTTTGCCAATCACCTTAAATCTGTGTCCTCTGGTTCTTGATCCTTCCACCAATGGGAACAGTTTCTCTCTATCTACTCTGTCTAGACCCCTCATGATTTTGAACACCTCTATCAAATCTCCTCTCAACCTTCTCTGCTCTGAGGAGAACAACCCCAGCTTCTCCAGTCTATCAACGTAACTGAAGTCCCTCATCCATGGAAGCATTCTTGTAAATCTTTTTTGCACCCTCTCTAAGGCCTTCACATCCTTCCTAAAGTGCGGTGCCCAGAATTGGACACAATACTCCAGTTGAGGCCGAACCAGTGTTTTATAAAGGTTCATCATAACTTCCTTGCTTTTGTACACTATGCCTCTATTTATGAAGCCCAGGATCCCGTATGCTTTTTAACTGCTTTCTCAACCTGCCCTGTCACCTTCAACGATTTGTGCACATATACCCCCAGGTCTCTCTGTTCATGCACCCACTTTAGGATTGTACCCTTTAGTTTATATTGCCTCTCCTCGTTCTTCCTACCAAAATGTATCACTTTGCACTTTTCTGTGTTAAATTTCATCTGCCATGTGTCCCCCTATTCCACCAGCCTGTTTATGTCCTTTGAAGTCTATCACTATCCTTCTCACTGTTCACTGTACTTCTAAGTTTTGTTTCATCTGCAAATTTTGAAATTGTTACCTGTACAGCCAAGTCCAAGTCATTAATATATATCAAGAAAAGCAGTGGTCCTAGAACCGACCCCTGGGGAACACCACTGTATACCTTCCTCCAGTCTGAGAAACAACCGTTTACCACTACTCTCTGTTTCCTGTCACTTAGCCAATTCCGTATCCAAGCTGCCACTGTCCCTTTTATTCCATGGGCTTTGCTGGCAAGCCTATTATGTGGCACTTTATCAAACGCCTTTTGGAAATCCATGTACACATCAACCGCATTGCCTTCATCAACCCTCGCTGTTACCTCATCAAAAAACTCAATCAAGTTAGTTAAACACGATTTGCCTTTAACAAATCCATGCTGACTTTCCTTAATTAATCCACACTTGTCCAATAGGAATGGCAAGAGTGGATTTATTGTTAAATGAAATGGAGACAAGGCACTGTTAAGCCAGAAGTACCAGAGCGATTTGTTGAGTATTCTAAAGGCAGACAGCTGTCCCTTTACTGCTGCCACTCAGTTCCTCCCCTCGCCTATTCCTGTGTTTAATGCCTTCAAACTGCTGGGAACGGCCATTTTTTGTGGAGATTATTCTGGTGCTTTGCCCATTCTTCAAACTTGTGCCTGGCGGTGAGTGTTGGCGAGTAGGTTGGCAGTGAGTTGTGGCGAGTAGGGTGGTGGTGAGTGTTGGCGAGTAGGTTGACGGTGAGTTGTGGCGAGTAGGTTGGCAGTGAGTGTTGGCGAGTAGGTTGGCGGTGAGTTGTGGCGAGTAGGTTGGCAGTGAGTGTTGGCGAGTAGGTTGGTGGTGAGTGTTGGCAAGTAGGTTGGCAGTGAATGTTGGCGAGTAGGTTGGTGGTGAGTTGTGGCGAGTAGGTTGGCGGTGAGTGTTGGCGAGTAGGTTGGCGGTGAGTGTTGGCGAGTAGGTTGGCGGTGAGTGTTGGCGAGTAGGTTGGCGGTGAGTTGTGGCGAGTAGGGTGGTGGTGAGTGTTGGCGAGTAGGGTGGTGGTGAGTGTTGGCAAGTAGGTTGGCGGTGAGTTGTGGCGAGTAGGTTGGCGGTGAGTTGCGGCGAGTAGGTTGGCGGTGAGTGTTGGCGGTGAATGTTGGCAGTGAGTGTTGGCGAGTAGGTTGGCGGTGAGTTGTGGCGAGTAGGTTGGCGGTGAGTGTTGGCGAGTAGGTTGGCGGTGAGTTGTGGCGAGTAGGTTGGCAGTGAGTTGTGGCGAGTAGGGTGGTGGTGAGTGTTGGCGAGTCGGTTGACGGTGAGTGTTGGCGGTGAATGTTGGCAGTGAGTGTTGGCGAGTAGGTTGGCGGTGAGTTGTGGCGAGTAGGTTGGCGGTGAGTTGTGGCAAGTAGGGTGGTGGTGAGTGTTGGCGAGTAGGGTGGTGGTGAGTGTTGGCGAGTAGGTTGGCGGTGAGTTGTGGCGAGTAGGTTGGCGGTGAGTTGTGGCAAGTAGGTTGGCGGTGAGTTGTGGCGAGTAGGTTGGCGGTGAGTGTTGGCGGTGAATGTTGGCAGTGAGTGTTGGCGAGTAGGTTGGCGGTGAGTTGTGGCGAGTAGGTTGGCGGTGAGTTGTGGCGAGTAGGTTGGCAGTGAGTTGTGGCGAGTAGGGTGGTGGTGAGTGTTGGCGAGTCGGTTGACGGTGAGTGTTGGCGGTGAATGTTGGCAGTGAGTGTTGGCGAGTAGGTTGGCAGTGAGTTGTGGCGAGTAGGTTGGCGGTGAGTTGTGGCGAGTAGGTTGGCGGTGAGTTCTGGCGAGTAGGTTGGCGGTGAGTTGTGGCGAGTCGGTTGGCGGTGAGTTGTGGCGAGTCGGTTGGCGGTGAGTTGTGGCGAGTAGGGTGGTGGTGAGTGTTGGCGAGTCGGTTGGCGGTGAATGTTGGCAGTGAGTGTTGGTGAGTAGGTTGGCGGTGAGTTGTGGCGAGTAGGTTGGCGGTGAGTTGTGGCGAGTAGGTTGGCAGTGAGTTGTGGCGAGTCGGTTGGCGGTGAGTTGTGGCGAGTAGGTTGGCGGTGAGTTGTGGCGAGTCGGTTGGCAGTGAGTTGTGGCGAGTCGGTTGGCGGTGAGTTGTGGCGAGTAGGTTGGCGGTGAGTTGTGGCGAGTAGGTTGGCGGTGAGTTGTGGCGAGTAGGTTGGCGGTGAGTTGTGGCGAGTCGGTTGGCGGTGAGTTGTGGCGAGTCGGTTGGCAGTGAGTTGTGGCGAGTAGGTTGGCAGGTGAGTTGTGGCGAGTCGGTTGGTGGTGAGTTGTGGCGAGTAGGTTGGCGGTGAGTTGTGGCGAGTAGGTTGGCGGTGAGTTGTGGCGAGTAGGTTGGCAGTGAGTTGTGGCGAGTCAGTTGGCGGTGAGTTGTGGCGAGTCGGTTGGCGGTGAGTTGTGGCGAGTCGGTTGGCGGTGAGTTGTGGCGAGTCGGTTGGCGGTGAGTTGTGGCGAGTAGGTTGGCAGTGAGTTGTGGCGAGTAGGTTGGCAGTGAGTTGTGGCAAGTAGGTTGGCGGTGAGTTGTGGCGAGTCGGTTGGCGGTGAGTGTTGGCGAGTAGGTTGGCGGTGAGTTGTGGCGAGTCGGTTGGCGGTGAGTGTTGGCGAGTAGGTTGGCGAGTAGGTTGGTATCACAGCTGAGGCCGATCCAATCCTCACCGATCGTCCACCTGAGTGCACACTCTAGCAGGAAACAACTTGTATTTATATAGCGCCTTTAACGTAGTAAAACGTCCCAAGGCGCTTCATAGGAACATTCTCGAACAAAATTTGACACTGAGCCACATAAGGAGATATGAGGGCAGGTGACCAAAAGCTGGGTCAAAGAGGTAGGTTTTAAGGAGCGTCTTAAATGAGAGAGAGGCGGAGAGGTTTAGGGAGGGAATTCCAGAGCTGTGGTCCAGGCGGCTGAAGGCACAGCCGCCAATGGTGGAGCGATTAAAATCGGGGATGCGCAAGAGGCCAGAATTGGAGGAGCGCAGAGATCTCGGAGGGTTGTGGGGCTGGAGGAGGTTACAGAGATAGGGAGGGGCGAGGCCACAGAGGGATTTGTACATGAGGATGAGAATTGTGGAGGATCAGGAGCAGGATTTCCCCTCAAACCAGAGAGGCCAGAGAACTGAATTTGCCAGCTCCCTGGCCAGAGTCCCATTGAGCAATGGAGATAAGCCTCCTTATCTGTGTAATTAGTATGAGAAGCAGGTGTCCAGTGGTGGATTGTGGACACTCCTGCGATGACGGATAAAGCTCAGCTGTGCTATCATGAGGAAAGGGGTAAGTAAAGGCTCGACCCCCGTTCACAGTGTGAGACAGACAGTAAGGGACTCAAAGGGCTGAATTTTGCCAGCGCTCAGAGGGCGGGTTCAGAGGCAGGTCAGCTGTCAAAATCCAAAAGATTGACGAAGGGGGCGGTATCCTGCTCTAAACCCGCCTCCTTGTGAGTTTCCCCAGTGCCGGCTCTGCCTGCGCTTTGCAGACCCGGCACTAAGCGGCGGGTCATTCGATTGTGCTGGTTAAGAGGGTGTTTAAAGCAATTTAATCACCATTTTACCAGGTACAAAGCATTTTCCCAAGTTTTCCACGAGATTCCTGTCGCTCGGGGATCAGGCCAGGTAAGTATGTTGGGTTCTTTGAACAACTCTCCATTTGTTACATTAGGGTCACAGCTGCAAAAGTGGTTTAAAACCTACCATTTCACAGCTGGTCACTTTCCACTCTCAGAAGCTTCAGCCTTCAGTATTTGGAACCCACCTTTGAGCTTTATGCACTTTTGAAGTGTTTGGAGTAATCTCTCTATCCACTGTCACCTCCTTGGAACAACCTCTCTCAACATTGACGGATTGCTTCTGTCATCTCAACCTCACCTGCCATCTATTCCATCAGCATCGGTGCCCTTGAAAAAATCTCACGATCAGCCCCAGCATCACCAGGCACACCAGCAGCACCAACAACAACACCAACCTTCTCCACAGTCACCTGATGCTGCACAGGACACAGGGCATCAGCACCCGATTGCTGCCCGGGAGGCCAGGGATGGCCTCACCATGGCCAGATTTACTTCACTTGACGCTGTACACCCTGGCTGTCACATGATGCGCCAGGTTGGCACCACCCCACACCAACACCATAAAGCATCCCCACAATGCCCAAGCCATTCCTTTCACACTCATCGCCATTGCGGGGGGTACCGTTATGTCTCACCATTCACTGCAACTCACTAAGCCACTTCCAAAGGTGCACATAAATCTGTCCAAGAATGCAAAGTGGTGACAATAAAGATTTCAATGCTTGACAGCACATTAACAGAAACTTTATATGAACATTGGATAAAACACCCAAGTGCCTACCCTTGTGTGTTGTTAGTTGGTATGATTGGACTAGGATGAGGGTGAGTGTGAGGGGTGGCTAGTGAGATGGGGATGTGATAATGTAGATAGAGAGGGATGGGTGGAGGTGCAAGGTAAGTTTGTGTGAGTAAGGATGTGCAGGAGTAGGGTAGGGAAGGCAGAGTGATGGGGATGTGATGGGCACAGCAGGATGATGTTGAGTGTGGCGTTGTACTAACGTTTCGTGATCTACTCAGATCATTGAAAGGTTTGCGCCACTGCACCCAGGTCCTCCTGACCACATCCCTGCATGTGCCCTCCTCTGCAATGTGCAGCCAGGCTGTGTTGATCTCCAGGGGAGGTCTTCTCTGCCCATGGGAAGGGAAGAGGACTTCCCTGTGTGCTGTGACTCCCTCCATAAGCATATGGAGGGAGTCTTGGGAGAGCCTGGGTGTAGCCCTGCTCCTCTGTGCAGTGCTTGTCAGTGTTTGCAGCACCTCAATGCTGTAGAACACTGACAGCACAACTGTCAAATTAAAGTTGGCCGTGGTCCCTTTAAGGAAACCGGCTGATGACGCGTCATCAAATGATGTCATCAGACCCACTTCCTATTAATTGGCCAGGAACCTCACAGGGCGGGGCTTAACAAGCCCAATCATCATAAAATCTTATTGGAGGTCGGGATCGAGACAGATGTGGGGTCCCCACACGACACGGACGTTGCCCGCCCCGGACCCACCAAGGTTGGAAAAATCCAGCCCAAAGTGTCTGAAGGGTTCACCTCCGCTCACTCTCGCACCACTGCTACCCATCCAGCACCTCTCCTTGATTAAGAAAGCCTCAGGACTGTCCTAAAGTGCTTTACAGCCAATGAAGTAATTTTTGAAGTGGAGTCACTGTTGTAGTGTGGGAAACGCAGCAGCCAATTTGCACATAGCAAGCTCCCACAAACAGCAATGTGATAATGACCAGGGCATTCTGAAGGGGGAGGGTGAACAGTCAGAGGTTGTGGTTCACATTGGGACCAATGACATGGGTAGGAAGCGGGATGAGGTCCTGCAGCAAGAATTTAGGGAGCTAGGTAGCAGATTAAAGAGCAGGACCTCAAAGGTTGTAATCTCTGGATTACTCCCGGTGCCACGTGCTAGTGAGTATAGGAATAGGAGGATAGAGCAGATGAATGTGTGGCTAAAGAGTTGGTGCAGGAGGGAGGGCTTTAGTTTCCTGGATCACTGGGCCTGCTTCTGGGGAAGGTGGGACTTGTACAAGTTGGACGGGTTGCACCTGAACCAGAACGGGACAAATATCCTTGCGGGGAGGTTTGCTAGCACTGTTCGGGGGGGGTTAAACTAAAATGGCAGGGGGTTGGGAACCTGAGCAGAGAGACAGAGGAAAGGGAAACAGGGATAAAAGCAAAAGATAGGAAGGAGAAAAACAAAAGTGGCAGTCAGAGAAATCAACGGTTTAAATCAAACGTGGCCACAGTAAATAATAATTCTAATAGGTCTAAGAGCGTTAAAAAAACAAGCCTGAAGGCTTTGTGTCTTAATGCGAGGAGCATTTGTAATAAGGTGGACGAATTGGCTGCGCAAATAGAGGTAAACGAATATAATTTGGTTGGGATTACGGAAACGTGGCTCAAGGATGGCCAAGACTGGGAACTCAACATCCAGGGGTATTCAATATTCAGGAAAGATAGGCAAAAAGGAAAGGGAGGTGGGGTAGCATTACTGGTTAAAGAAGGGATTAATACAATTGTAATGAAGAATATTAGCTCTGATGATGTGGAATCTGTATGGGTAGAATTGAGAAATACTAAGGGGAAAAAACATTAGTGGGAGTGGTATATAGACCTCCAAACAGTAAGGCGGAGGTTGGGGATGGCATTAAAAGGGAAATTAAAGAAGCGTGCAATAAGGGCACAGCAGTCATCATGGGTGACTTTAATCTACATATAGATTGGGCCAACCAAATTAGTAACAATACTGTGGAGGAGGAATTCCTGGAGTGTTTACGGGATGGTTTCCTGGACCAATATGTCGAGGAACCAACCAGAGATCAGGCCATCTTAGACTGGGTATTATGTAACGAGAAAGGATTAATTAGCAATCTTGTTGTACGAGGCCCCTTGGGTCGGAGCGATCATAATATGATCGAATTCTTCATTAAGATGGAGAATGAAGTAGTTGACTCAGAGATTAGGGTCCCCAATTTAAATAAAGGAAACTACGATGGTCTGAGGAGCGAGTTGGGTAGGATTGATTGGGGAATGGCACTCAAAGGGTTGACGGTGGATAGGCAATGGCAAACTTTCAAAGACCGAATGGATGAGCTACAGAATTTGTTCATCCCAGTTTGGCATAAAAATAAAACAAAAAAGGTGACTCAACCGTGGCTAACAAGGGAAATTAGGGATAGCATAAGATCCAAGGAGACGACATATAAATTGGCCAGAAATAGCAATAATCCTGAGGATTGGGAGCAGTTTAGGATTCAACAAAGGAGGACAAAGGGATTAATTAAGAAAGGGAAAATAGAATATGAGAGTAAGCTAACACGGAACATAAAAACTGACTGTAAAAGCTTTTATAGATATTTGAAGAGAAAAAGATTGGTGAAGTCAAGCGTAGGTCCCTTGCAGTCAGAATCAGGGGAATTTATAATGGGAAACAAAGAAATGGCAGACCAACTAAATACATACTTTGGTTCTGTCTTCACAAAGGAGGACACAAATAACCTCCCAGAGATGCCGGGGAACATAGGGTCTGATGAAAGGGTGGAACTGAAAGAAATCAGTATTTGTAGGATAAATGGTGTTAGGAAAATTGATGGGACTGAAGGCCGATAAATCCCCAGGGCCTGATAATCTACATCCCAGGGTACTTAAGGAAGTGGCCCTAGAAATAGTAGATGCATTGCTGGTCATCTTCCAGAACTCGATAAACATGGAACAGTACCCATGGATTGGAGGGTAGCTAATGTTACCCCACTATTCAAAAAAGGTGGTAGAGAAAAAGCGGGGAATTATAGACCGGTAAGCCTGACATCGGTAGTGGGGAAAATGCTAGAGTCCATTATAAAAGATGTAATAGCAGAGCACTTGGAAAGCAGTGACAGGATCGGACAAAGTCAACATGGATTTACAAAAGGCAAATCATGCTTGACTAATCTACTGGAATTTTTTGAGGATGTAACTGGTAAAATAGATAAGGGAGAACCAGTGGATGTGGTGTATTTGGACTTTCAGAAGGCTTTCGATAAGGTCCCACATAAGAGATTAGCGTGCAAAATTAAGGCACATGGGATTGGGGGCAAGGTATTGACTTGGATAGAGAACTGGTTGGCGGACAGAAAGCAAAGAGTTGGAATAAACGGGTCGTTTTCCGAGTGGCAGGCAGTGACTAGTGGGGTACCGCAAGGATCGGTCCTAGGACCCCAGCTGTTCACAATATATATTAATGATCTGGACGAGGGAATTGGATGTAATATCTCCAAATTTGCAGACGACACAAAGCTGGGTGGGAGGGTAAGCTGTGAGGAGGATGTCGTGAAACTCCAGTACGATTTGGACAGGTTGGGTGATTGGGCAGAAAAATGGCAAATGCACTATAATGTGGATAAATGTGAGGTTATCCACCTTGGTGGCAAAAACAGGAAGGCAGATTATTATTTGAATGGCAATAGATTGGGAGAAGGGGAAGTGCAAAGAGACCTGGGTGTTCTTGTGCACCAGTCGCTGAAGGTAAGCATGCAGGTGCAGCAGGCGGTTAAGAAGGCAAATGGTATGTTGGCCTTCGTAGCAAGAGGGTTCGAGTACAGGAACAAGGATGTCTTGCTACAGTTGTACAGGGCCTTGGTGAGACCGCACCTTGAATACTGTGTGCAGTTTTGGTCGCCTTACCTGAGGAAGGACGTTCTTGCCATGGAAGGAGTGCAGCGAAGATTCACCAGGTTGATAGCTGGGATGGCAGGAATGACGTATGAGGAGAGATTGTGTCGATTGGGCTTATACTCACTGGAGTTTAGAAGATTGAGAGGGGATCTCATCGAAACCTATAAAATTCTGTCAGGCCTGGACAGACTAGATGCAGGAAGGATGTTTCTGATGGCCGGGGAGTCCAGAACCAGGGGTCATAGTCTAAGGATAAGGGGTAAGCCATTTAGGACTGAAATGAGGAGGAATTTCTTCACCCAGAGAGTGGTGAACCTGTGGAATTCTCTGCCAGTTCATTAAATATATTCATGAAAGAGTTGGATATATTTCTTGAGGCTAAAGGGATCTAGGGATATGGGGAGAAGGCAGGGACAGGGTACTGAATTTGGATGATCAGCCATGATCTCATTGAATGGCGGAGCAGGCTCGAGGGGCCGAATGGCCTACTCCTGCTCCTATCTTCTATGTTTCTATGTAATCTGTGTTATTGATGTTGATTGAGGGATAAATATTGATCAGGACACCGGGGAGAACTCCGCTGCTCTTTTTCAAAATAGTGCCATGGGATCTTTTGCATCCACCCGAGAGGGCAGACGGGGCCTCGGTTTAGCGTCTCATCCGAAAGACGGCACCTCTAGGTTTTGTGCTCAAGTCCCTGGAGTGGGACTTGAACCCACAACCCTCTGACTCAGACAGCGAGAGAGAGAGTGCGGCCCACTGAGCCACAGCTGACACTCAGCTCACGCTCTCCCACTTTCCAGCTGCCCGTTTTCAGGTACAGCTCATGACTGAAAATCTAACGCCGAGGATTTGTCCCATCGCTGATTTGTCCCATCGCTGCTTCCAGGTGGGATTAGCAAAGGCCTCATCTGTTATCCGAGGAATAACCAAGGCAGAGGAGGGAAGGAGAAACATAAAGCAGCCGGGACGAGGAGATGGATCAGCACCGAGGGCTGATCAGTGAGATAACTCGACAAGAGCTGCCAGCTGCTGTTATACTATTGTGTTCCACCATGTGGCGCACTTACTCCATTCCTTGCTGGATTTCCCGAACCATCAAATGTACAGCACAGAAACAGGCCATTTGGTCCGACTGGTCCGTGCCGGTGTTTCTGCTCCACACAAACCTCCTCCCACCCCTCTTCATCTCACCCTATCAGCATATCCTTCTATTCCTTTCTCCCTCGTGTGTTATATAGCTTCCCCTTAACATGCATCAATGCTATTCTTTTTTTTATTAGTTCCTGGGATGTGGGCGTCGCTGGCAAGGCCAGCATTTATTGCCCATCCCTAGTTGCCCTTGAGAAGGTGGTGGTGAGCCGCCGCCTTGAACCGCTGCAGTCCGTGTGGTGAAGGTGCTCCCACAGTGCTGTTAGGGAGGGAGTTCCTGGATTTTGACCCAGTGACGATGAAGGATCGGCGATATATTCCAAGTCAGGATGTTGTGTGACTTGGAGGGGAACTTGGAGGTGGTGGTGTTCCCATGCGCCTGCTGCCCTTGTCCTTCTAGGTGGAAGAGGTCGCGGGTTTGAGAGGTGCAGCCGAAGGAGCCTTGGCGAGTTGCCGCAGTGCATCCTGTAGATGGTACACACTGCAGCCACGGTGCGCCGGTGGTGGAGGGAGTGAGTGTTTAAGGTGGTGGATGGGCTGCAAATCAAGCGGGCTGCTTTGTCTTGGAGCTTCTTGAGTGTTGTTGGAGCTGCACTCATCCAGGCAAGTGGAGAGTATTCCATCACACTCCTTACTTGTGCCTTGTAAATGGTGGAAATCACTCAACCACCTCAACCACTCCCTGTGGTAGCGAGTTCCACATTCTCACCACTCTCTGGGTAAAGAGGTTTCTTCTGAATTCTCTATTGGATTTATTAGTGACTCTCTTATATTTATGGCCCCTAGTTTTGGACTCTCTCACAAGTGGAAACATCTTCTCGATGTCTACCCTATCAAACCGCTTCATAATTTTAAAGAAAGACTCCCATTTCTACAGCGCCTTTCACAACCTTAGGTTGTCCCAGAGCGCTTTACAGCCAATCAAGTACTTTTGAAGTGTAGGGGGCGATTTTGTCAATGGGGGCGCATTGGAGGCGAGACTGCTGCTTGTCGGGTCGATGACCCGCCTCCATCGATTTGTGGCCAACCCACGCTATTTTCCTTTGATTGACCTTGTTAAGCCTGTCCAGCGGGCTCAGCAGGCCAATTAAGGGAAAGCCGGTTGCAGAGAATGTCAACATATGACGTTTCATCTGTCAAAAACTTTTGACAGATGAATTGTCATCATTTGACAGCTCTGTGAAGCTGTCAAACACTGACAATCTCTGCAGTTTGATGAGGTCTTGAATTCATGGCTCATCAAACTTCTTTCTTTTACAGAAATGAGATGGTTGTTGCATCTGAGAATGTAACGGCCATCTCTCATCTGTAACACGGAGGTCCGAGACTCTCCTCATACCCACCGACTGAAGTCTACAGGAAGAAACAAAGATAAGTACACTTTTACTAACACTTTGCACTTACCTCTCCACACTTGCACCCATCACTCACCTCCACATCACACTTTTGCACCCCTCCCGACCCCCGCAGACCCAGTACTCGCTGAGCTGAGCTGGCGGGTTTTGGTGCCGTCGGGAAGCCCGCACTTGTGAGGGCAAAAAGGGGATGATCCTATTTTCTGCCTGTTAACTACCTGTTAACAGGCAGTTAATAGACTTTAATCCCTTCCCACCTCCAAGGAGACGGGAACCGGTGCGGGATGGCTATCCGCCTCCTGGGAAGATGGCATGGAGTCGGGTTGGGCACCCGCCCCCAAATTCTGCCATTTTTGGGCACCCGCCCCCAAATTCTGCCATTTTCCCGGCAGTCGCGCCTCCCCAGGGCTGGCAAGATCACCCCGTAGTCACTCTTGTAATGTAGGGAAACGCAGCCGCCAATTTGCGCACAGCAAGCTCCCACATGCAGCTCCCTCAGTACTGCCCCTCTGACAGTGCAGCACTCCCTCAGTACTGCCCCTCCGACAGTGCGGCACTCCCTCAGTACTGCCCCTCCGACAGTGCGGCACTCCCTCAGTACTGCCCCTCCGACAGTGCAGCGCTCCCTCAGTACTGCCCCTCTGACAGTGCGGCGCTCCCTCAGTACTGCCCCTCCGGCAGTGCGGCGCTCCCTCAGTACTGCCCCTCCGGCAGTGCGGCGCTCCCTCAGTACTACCCCTCCGACAGTGCGGCACTCCCTCAGTACTGCCCCTCCGACAGTGCAGCGCTCCCTCAGTACTGCTTCTTCGACAGTGCGGCGCTCCCTCAGTACTGCCCCTCCGACAGTGCAGCGCTCCCTCAGTACTGCTTCTTCGACAGTGCGGCACTCCCTCAGTACTGCCCCTCCGACAGTGTGGTGCTCCCTCAGTACTGCCCCTCCGACAGTGCGGCGCTTCCTCAGTACTGCCCCTCCGACAGTGCAGCGCTCCCTCAGTACTGCCCCTCCGACAGTGCAGCGCTCCCTCAGTACTGCCCCTCCGACAGTGCGGCGCTTCCTCAGTACTGCCCCTCCGACAGTGCGGTGCTCCCTCAGTACTGCCCCTCCGACAGTGCGGCGCTCCCTCAGTACTGCCCCTCCGACAGTGCAGCGCTCCCTCAGTACTGCCCCTCCGACAGTGCGGCACTCCCTCAGTACTGCCCCTCCGACAGTGCGGCGCTCCCTCAGTACTGCCCCTCCGACAGTGCGGCGCTCCCTCAGTACTGCTCCTCCGACAGTGCGGCGCTCCCTCAACACTGCACTGGAGTGTCAGCCTGGATTATAGGCTCAAGTCTCTGGAGTGAGGCTTGAACTAAACCTACTGTTATTAACACTGGTTTTGCACAGCAGGAAAGTCCCCCAACAAAACCTTTTCACCTGGGCCTTTATCGAACAGAAAGCTTGCTTTCTCCAGTCTCTCCCCTCCTCTCCAAAGCCGCACCAGATCCCATCCAATCCCTCATCCAGATGGCAGTTCACCATCGCGGGTCACATTCTGTGAGCTATTTGGTCATGGAGTGCATCACCGCCGCACTCTATCTTATTATCCTCTCCGTCACTAAGACCACCTCCGTAACATCGCCCACCTCCGCCCCTGCCTCGGCTCACCTGCTGCTGAAACCATCATCCGAGTCACGTGTTACCTCCGGACTCGACCATTCCAATGCTCTCCTGGCCAGCCTCCCATTTTCCACCAAATCTCTGCTGCCCGTGTCCTAACTCACACCCAGTCCCGTTCACCCATCACCCCCTGTGCTCACTGCCCCGTGTCCTAACTCACACCCAGTCCCGTTCACCCATCACCCCCTGTGCTCACTGCCCCGTGTCCTAACTCACACCCAGTCCCGTTCACCCATCACCCCCTGTGCTCACTGCCCCGTGTCCTAACTCACACCCAGTCCCGTTCACCCATCACCCCCTGTGCTCACTGCCCTGTGTCCTAACTCACACCCAGTCCCGTTCACCCATCACCCCCTGTGCTCACTGCCCCGTGTCCTAACTCACACCCAGTCCCGTTCACCCATCACCCCCTGTGCTCACTGCCCCGTGTCCTAACTCGCACCCAGTCCCGTTCACCCATCACCCCCTGTGCTCACTGCCCCGTGTCCTAACTCACACCCAGTCCCGTTCACCCATCACCCCCTGTGCTCACTGCCCCGTGTCCTAACTCACACCCAGTCCCGTTCACCCATCACCCCCTGTGCTCACTGCCCCGTGTCCTAACTCACACCCAGTCCCGTTCACCCATCACCCCCTGTGCTCACTGCCCCGTGTCCTAACTCACACCCAGTCCCGTTCACCCATCACCCCCTGTGCTCACTGCCCCGTGTCCTAACTCGCACCAAGTTTCATTCGCCCATCACACCCTGTGCTCACTGACCTACACTGGCTCCCGGACCGGCAACGCCTCGATTTTAAAATTCTTATCCTTATTTGCAAATCCCTCCGTGGCCTCGCCACTCCCTATCTCTGTAATCTCCTCCAGCCCCATAACCCCCCCCCCCCGAGATCTCTGCGCTCCTCCAATTCTGACCTCTTGCACGTCCCCGATTTCCATCGCTTGCTCCACCATTGGCGGCCGTGCCTTCAGCTGCCTGATCCCTAAGCTCTGGAATTCCCTCCCTAAACCTCTCCGCCTCTCTCTCCCCCTTTAAGTTGCTCCTTAAAACCTGCCTCTTTGACCAACTTTTTGGTGCCCTGTCCTAATATCTCCTTATGTGGCTCGGTGACAAATTATTTTGATAACACTCCTGTGCAGCACCTTGGGACATTTTACTATGTTAAAGGCGCTATATAAATGCAAGTTGTTGTTGTTGTCTGTGGGGGGCTCCCAGTATGTCATGAGATCACCAGATTTCTTTCTTTGGTGATTTCCCAGCTCGTTAATTCAGTTGCTTTAAACCAGGAGTCCCCGAGTTTTCTTCTCCAGTTACTGAAACTAACAGATCTCGGAGTTCTGACTCATCCACCAATGAGTTAACAGTGCCAGCCACAGCCCTTCAAAACCTCCAGACCTACAGGAGTCAAACAGGACAAACCTGTGAGTGATATATAAACACAAGGAGGACTGAAGTGATTAGGTTCCACACGCCAGGGTCCAGATTGCAAGGGTGCAGGCGGTTGCAAACTACAAACTGCAGTTTGGACACTTACAGCGATTACTAATTAAAAATAAACACTTGCTACAATGAGGACAATTTATTTATTTCTGTCTGTCTTCTGGAAGTTAGGGCTGAGGGGTCCCCGTGAATGCCAATCATTGTAGAGTGAGGGGAGGGTGTCCCAGGAGATTGCAGACATTTGCAAGGGCTCCCCGGGAAGGTGTCAGTATTTACAGGAGGTCCCCGGGAGTGTGTCAGTATTTACAGGGGGTCCCCGGGAGTGTGTCAGTATGTACAGGGGGACCCCGGGAGTGTGTCAGTATTTACAGGAGGTCCCCGGGATTGTGTCAGTATTTACAGGAGGTCCCCGGGAGTGTGTCAGTATTTAAAGGGGGTCCCTGGGAGTGTGTCAGTATTTACAGGGGGTCCCCGGGAGTGTGTCAGTATTTACAGGGGGTCCCCGGGAGTGTGTCACAATCTACAGGGGGTCCCCGGGAGTGTGTCAGTATTTACAGGGGGTCCCCGGGAGTGTGTCAGTATTTACAGGGGGTCCCCGGGAGTGTGTCAGTATTTACAGGGGGTCTCCGGGAGTGTGTTAGTATTTGCAGGGGGTCCCCGGGATTGTGTCAGTATTTACAGGGGGTCCCCGGGAGTGTGTCAGTATTTAAAGGGGGTCCCCGGGAGTGTGTCAGTTTTTACAGGGGGTCCCCGGGAGTGTGTCACAATCTACAGGGGGTCCCCGGGAGTGTGTCAGTATTTGCAGGGGGTCCCCGGGAGTGTGTTAGTATTTACAGGGGGTCCCCGGGAGTGTGTCAGTATTTACAGGGGGTCCCCGGGAGTGTGTCAGTATTTACAGGGGGTCCCCGGGAGTGTATCAGTATTTACAGGGGGTCCCTGGGAGTGTGTCGGTATTTACAGGGGGACCCCGGGAGTGTGTCAGTATTTACAGGGGGTTTCCGGGAGTGTGTCAGTATTTACAGGGGGTTTCCGGGAGTGTGTCAGTATTTACAGGGTGTCTCCAGGAGTGTGTTGGTATTTAGTACTGGAGAAATTAATGGGATTGAAAGCCGATAAATCCCCTGGACCTGATGGCCTACATCCTAGGGTTTAGAAAGAGGTGCCTATAGAGATAGTGGATGCATTGGTTGTCATTTTCCAAAATTCCATAGATTCTAGAACGGTTCCCATGGATTGGAAGGTAGCAAATGTAACCCCACTATTTAAGAAAGGAGGGAGAGAGAAAACGGGGAACTGCAGACCAGTTAGCCTGACATCAGTAGTAGGGAAAGTGCTAGAATCTATTACAGTATTAAGGACATGGTAACAGGGCACTTAGAAAATAATAATAGGATTGGGCAGAGTCAACGTGGATTTATGAAAGGGAAATCATGTTTGACAAATCTGTTAGAGTTTATTGAGGTTGTAACTAACAGAATAGATAAGGAGGAACCAGTGGATGTGGTGTATTTGATTTTCAGAAGGCATTCGATAATGTGCCACACAAGAGATTATTAAACAAAATTAGGGCTCATGGGATTGGGGGTAATATACGAGCATGGATTGAGGATTGGTTAATGGACAGAAAACAGAGAGTAGGGGCAGGATTTTCATTGGGCCGTGGAGGCGGGATTGGAGGCGTGTGGGGGGTTAAAATCCCGAAATTGGGGGGCACGAACCCATCCCACCCCCAACCCGCCTCCATGCCAGTTTCAAAAGGAGGCGGATACCCGACCTGTGTTGGGAGCCGCCCCCCCGAGGCGGGAAGGGGAATAGTGACAATTTTTAGCCTAATCCCTATTTTTATTCCTGAACTGTGGGATTCCTGACGGCTCCAAACCACGCCAAGTTAGCGAGGCGGGCCGTCGGGTTGAAGGGCTTGGAGGGGTCGAGATGTCTGGTGTTCAGGTGAGTGATGGGTGCCTGAGTGAAGAGGTAAGTGTGTTTGGTGTGTGTAAAGTGTTTAAAGAAGTTTTACTTACCTTTACTTACTAATGCAGGCTTCCTTCCTTCAGGTCTTGGGAGTCCCTCATCTCACCGGCACAGAAAGCAGAATGGCCGCGAGCTGTCAAAAGTTGCAGCATTCAGTTTTCTGTTCTGGAGAGATCTCTAAATCATTCTGAGAGGAAGGAATTAACTTAGTGTACAGATTGTCAGTGTTTGACAGCTTCAAAGAGCTGTCAAACGCTGATATTTCATCTGTCAAAAGGTCTTGACAGATGAAATGTCAATCTGTGACGTCACCTGTTGCCGGGTGGCCCTTAATTCGCCTGCTGAACCCACTGGGCGGGGTCAACAAGGTCAATCAAGTGAAAATCGTGTGGGTTGGCCAGAACTCGATGGAGGCGGGACTACAACCCCGAAAGTTGTAGTCCCGCCTCCATCACGCCTCCAGTATCAAAATCCAGCCCTAGGAATAAACGGGTCATTTTCAGGGTTGGCAGGCTGTAACTAGTGGGGTACCGCAAGGATCAGTGCTTGGGCCTCAGCTATTCACAATCTACCTCAATGATTTGGATGAGGGGACCAAATGTAATATATCCAAGTTTGCTGATGATACAAAGCTGGGTGGGACTGTAAGTTGTGAGGAGGATGCCAGGAGGCTTCAAGGGGATATAGACAGGCCAAGTGAGTGGGCAAGAACATGGCAAATGGAATATAATGTGGAGAAATGTGAAATTATCCACTTTGGTAGGAAAAATAGAAAAGCAGAGTATTTTTTAAATGGTGAGAGATTGGGAAATGTTGGTTCCCCCTTATCTATTCTGCTAGTTACAACCTCAAAATACTCTAACAGATTTGTCAAACACGATTTCCCTTTCATAAATCCGTGTTGACTCTGCCCAATCCTATTATTATTTTCTAAGTGCCCTGTTACCACGTCCTTAATAATAGATTCTAGCATTTTCCCTATTACCAATGTCAGGCTAACTGGTCTGTAGTTCCCCATTTTCTCTCTTCCCTCCTTTCTTAAATAGTGGGGTTACATTTGCTACCTTCCAATCTGCGGGAACCGTTCTAGAATCTATGGAATTCTGGAAAATGACAACCAATGCATCCACTATCTCTACAGCCACCTCTATCAAAACCCTAGGATGCAGGCCATCAGGTGCAGGGGATTTATTGGCTTTCAATCCCATTAATTTCTCCAGCACTATTTTCTAACTACAGTAATACTAATTTCTTTCAGTTCCTCATTCTCGCTAGACCCTTGCTTCTCCACTATTTCCGGGAAGTTTTTTACGTCTTCTTCTGTGAAGACAACACAAAGTATTTGTTTAATTTCTCTGCCATTTCCTTATTCCCCATTATAATTTCTCCTGTCTCAGCCTATACGGGACCCACATTTACTTTCACTAATCTTTTCCTTTTTACATACCTATAGAAGCTTTGACAGTCTGTTTTATGTCTCTTGCTAGTTTACTCTCATATTCTATTTTCCCTTTCTTTATCAATTTCTTGGTCCTCCTTTGCTGAATTCTAAACTCCTCCCAATCCTCAGGCTTACCGCTCTTTTTGGCAACGTTATAAGCCTCTTCCTTTGATCTAATACTATCTTTAAATTCTCTTGTTAGCCACGGTTGGACCATTTTTCCTGTGGGGTTTTTGTGCCTTAAAGAAATATATATTTGTTATAAATTATGAATTAATTCTTTAAATGCTAGCCATTGCTTGACTACTGTCATACCATTTAATGCAGTTTTCCAATCTACCATAGTCAACTTGCCCCTCATTCCTACGTAGTTTGCTTTGTTGAGATTTAAGACCCTAGTTTCAGATTTAACTAAATCACTTTCAAGCTCAATATAAAATTCTATCATATTATGGTCACTCTTCCCTAAAGGCCCCTTTACTACAAGGTTATTAATTAACCCTTTCTCATTGCACAATTGTGGTAAACCACTGTTTGTATTCCTGTTTGTCCTGTTTGTATTCCACTGTGTACATGCCTGGACATGCCTCGGCTGACTCCTCCCACAGGTCCTAGTATAAAGGTGACTGCTCCCCAGCCCTTAGTATCATGGACTGAGAGTTAGAAGAGTAACTAAAGGCTTTTATTAACAACAGAATGGAGGTCTGCCTCGCGTGGTCGACCGGTCCATGATACTAAGGGCTGGGGAGCAGTCACCTTTATACTAGGACCTGTGGGAGGAGTCAGCCGAGGCATGTCCAGGCATGTACACAGTGGAATACAAACAGGACAAACAGGAATACAAACAGTGGTTTACCACATTCACCCCTTGTTTAAAATTGAGTCCGGCGGGGTGAAGTGTATTAAAAGTTAGTGTATTGGAGTCTCTCCGGAGGTCTTGTCTGCCGCTGTGATCTGCGTGGCGACGGCAGGGGTAGTGAAGTTTCCGGCGTCGAGTCCAGCGTAGGCTGTGGCACAGGCGTGTCGTCCTCGTAGATGTCGAGCGGGTCGCGGGGCCCAGGCCTGCCGTCTGCTGGGGCTGGATATCGGATCGTGGGGGGGGGTGGTAGTGGGTAGTGGGTTACTGCGGCCCCCGAGGGTGCAAGGTCTCTTATGGAGACTGTGTCCTCCCGCCCGTCCGGGTATGCGATGTAAGCATACTGGGGGTTGGCGTGGAGGAGGTCGACCCTCTCGACCAGGGGGTCCGTTTTATGGGTCCTCACGTGTCTTCTCAGTAGGACCGGCCCTGGGGACGTCAGCCATGGCGGTAGCGATGTCCCCGATGTGGACTTCCTTGGGAAGACAAACATTTTCTCATGAGGGGTGGCGTTAGTGGCAGTGCAGAGCAGTGACCGAATAGAGTGGAGCGCATCGGGGAGCACATCCTGCCAGCGGGAGGTTGGAAGGCCCCTAGACTTTAAGGCTAGCAGGACGGCCTTCCAAACTGTCGCATTTTCTCTTTCCACCTGTCCGTTCCCCCAGGGGTTGTAACTGGTGGTCCTGCTTGTGGCAATACCCCTAGTTAGCAGGTACTGACGGAGTTCGTCGCTCATAAACGATGAGCCCCGGTCGCTATGGATATAGCTGGGGAAGCCGAACAGGGTGAAGAGGTTGTTCAGACATTTAATGACCGTGGCACTGGTCATGTCCGGGCAGGGGAAGGCGAACGGGAAACGGGAGTACTCATCAATAATATTGAGGAAGTACACATTGCGGTCGGAGGAGGGGAGAGGCCCTTTAAAATCGACGCTCAGGCGCTCGAAGGGGCGAGTGGCTTTTATCAGGTGGGCCCTGTCTGGTCTATAAAAGTGCGGTTTGCACTCAGCGCAGACTTGGCAGTTCCTGGTCATGGTCCTGACCTCCTCAATAGAGTAAGGCAGGTTGCGGGCCTTGATGAAGTGGAAGAACCTGGTGACCCCCGGGTGGCAGAGGTCATTGTGGAGGGCCCGCAGTCTATCGATCTGCGCGCTGGCGCAGGTGCCACGCGATAGCGCATCCGGGGGTTCATTTAGCTTCCCGGGCCGGTACAAGATCTCGTAGTTGTAGGTGGAAAGTTCGATTCTCCACCTCAAGATCTTGTCATTTTTGATTTTGCCCCTCTGCTTGTTGTTAAACATAAAAGCAACTGAACGCTGGTCAGTGAGCAGGGTAAATCGTTTTCCGGCCAGGTAGTGCCTCCAATGACGCACAGCCTCCACAATCGCCTGGGCCTCCTTCTCAACAGCGGAGTGTCTGGTCTCCGGGCCTTGGAGGGTTCGTGAAAAGAAGGCCACGGGTCTCCCCGCCTGATTGAGGGTAGCGGCCAGGGCAAAGTCAGACGCGTCGCTTTCCACCTGGAAGGGGATGGATTCGTCCACTGCGTGCATGGTGGCTTTGGCAATGTCCTCCTTGATACGGTGGAAGGCTAAGCGGGCCTCTGCCGTCAAGGGAAAAGAGGTGGACTTGATCAGCGGACGGGCCTTGTCCGCATAGTAGGGGACCCACTGGGCGTAATAGGAGAAAAACCCTAGGCACCTCTTCAGGGCCTTGAGGCAGTGGGGCAGTGGAAGTTCCATAAGGGGACGCATCCGGTCGGGGTCGGGGCCGATGACTCCGTGTTCCACAACACAGCCAAGGATGGCGAGGCGGTTTGTGCGGAATATGCACTTCTCCTTGTTATATGTCAGGTTTAGGAGTTGGGCGGTGCGGAGGAATTTTTCGAGGTTTGCGTCATGGTCCTGCAAGTCACGGCCGCAGATGGTCACATTGTCCAGATATGGGAAAGTGGCCTGCAACGCATTTTGATCTACCATCCGGTCCATCTCCCTTTGGAAGACGGAGACCCCATTGGTGACGCCAAAGGGAACCCTAAGGAAGTGATAGAGGCGGCCGTTTGCCTCAAAGGCAGTGTACTGGCGGTCCTCAGGGCGGATGGGGAGCTGGTGGTACGCTGATTTCAGGTCAATGGTCGAGAAGACGCGGTACTGCGCGATCTGGTTGACCATATCAGCTATACGGGGGAGTGGGTAGGCGTCCAGCAGGGTGTAGCGATTTATTGTCTGGCTGTAGTCGATGACCAGGCGCTGCTTCTCGCCGGTCTTAACGACCACAACCTGGGCTCGCCAGGGGCTGGTGCTGCCCTCAATAATCCCTTCTTTCAGGAGCCGCTCCACTTCGGTTTTAATGAAAACCCTGTCCCCGGCACTGTATCGCCTGCTCTTTGTGGCGATGGGCTTACAGTCGGGGGTGAGGTTAGCAAACAGTTGGGGGGGGGTGACTCTGAGTGTGGAGAGGTTGCACCTGGTGCGCGGCGGGCAGTTTGGAAGCTGCTGGCTGCGGACTGTGAGTGGGGGTAGGGGTCCACCGTACGCCATCGTAACACTTTTAAGGTGGCACTGAAAATCTAACCCCAGCAGGACGGCAGCGCAGAGGTCAGGCAGGACCAGAAGTTTAAAATGATCGTACACGGTCCCGTCTACTACGAGTGTCACCACGCAGTAGCCGCCGATGTCCGCCGACTGGGACTCGGAGGCCATAGAAATCCGCTGTTGCGCAGGCAGGACTGGGAGAGAGCAACGCCGCACCGTGTCGGGGTGGATGAAGCTCTCCGTGCTCCCAGAGTCAAAAAGGCAGATTGTATCGTGACCATTTACCTTAATGTCCATTGTGGAACTGGCCAGTTGGTGCGGTCTCGCTTGGTCCAGTGTAACGGATGCCAGCGTAGGGGTCGGTGTGTCGCTGCGGGTATCAGATGAGGCGGTGTCGGGGGCCTGCTGCGTCCCGGCTGTCGTCCAAGATGGCGGCGTCCATGATCCCCATGTGGCTGGAGGCGTCCAAAATGGCTGCTGTACCGGTGATTCGCACATGGCCGGGGAGGTCCAAGATGGCGGCCCGCATGACCCACACGCGGCGCTGCTGGGGTTCGGGGTGGCTTTGGCCCTGCAGACGCTAGCGTAGTGTCCCTTCTTCCCGCAGCCCGAGCAGATCGCGTTTTTCGCCGGGCAGCGCGCTCTGGGGTGTTTTGCCTGGCCACAGAAGTAGCATTTCTGGCCTTGGGGCACTGCTGTCTGGCCTTGGGACACTGCTGCGGTAGTTGGGCCGTTGTTGGGGTGTGGCTGGGGTGGCACGGCACTATGAGGCGGTCCTACCGTGTCCCAGGCTGTCATTCCCCGCGGCGTCCACGGTGCAGAGGAGTAGGCATCCATGCCCTGGTAGGCTGCATCCAACGATAGTGCGAGTTCAGAGGCCTTGTTGAGGTCGAGGTTACTCTGCTCCAACAGTCGCTGTCGGGTGTAATTGGATCTGTGGCCCGCTACAAAAGCGTCCCGGATAAGTTCCTCTGTGTACACGGCGGCCTTTACATCCTTACAACCACAGGCCCGGCCAAGCACAGACAGTGCCTGAAGGTATTCCACGGTCGATTCCCCAGGTTGTTGTTTACGACTCCCCAGGAGGTGCCTGGCGTACACTTCGTTCACTGGGCGCGTGTACTGGTCCTTGAGGAGCTTGATAGCGTCCGCGTACGAGGTCGCGTCTTGGATGACCGAGTACACTCGGTGGTTCACTTTGGAGGTCAGGACATCCAGTTTGTCCTCGTCCGATTTGATTGCTTCGGAGGCGGTCAGGAATTTTTCGAAACACTTAAGCCAGTGAGTAAACTTGGTGGATGAGTCCGCCTCCCGATGATCTAAGTCCAGGCATGCTGGTGTGAGGATCTTCTCCATTATAAAAATGTTGTTAATAAAATTGATGCGCTATCAATTACTCATAAAAGACTGAGAGTTAGAAGAGTAACTAAAGGCTTTTATTAACAACAGAATGGAGGTCTGCCTCGCGTGGTCGACCGGTCCATGATACTAAGGGCTGGGGAGCAGTCACCTTTATACTAGGACCTGTGGGAGGAGTCAGCCGAGGCATGTCCAGGCATGTACACAGTGGAATACAAACAGGACAAACAGGAATACAAACAGTGGTTTACCACAACAATACTAGATCTAAAATAGCCTGTTCCCGAGTTGGTTCCTCAACATACTGATCTAGAAAACTATCTTGCATACATTCCATGAATTCGTCCTCCACACTGTTACTACAAATTTGGTTTGCCCAGTCTATATGTAGATTAAAGTCCCCCATGATTACTGTATTACCCTTGTTACATGCGCCTCTAATTTCCTGATTTATACTCTGCCCTACATTACAACTACTATTTGGGGGCCTATAAACAACTCCCACCAATGTTTTCTGCCCCTTGCTGCTTCTTAGCTCCACCCAAACTGATTCCACGTCTTGATTTTTGGAGCTAAGATCCTTTCTACTGTCTTTATCCCATCCTTTATTATCAGGGCTACCCCTCCTCCTTTTCCATTTTGCCTATCTCTTTCTATAAGTTAAGTATCTTAGAATATTAAGTTCCCAACCTTGGCCACTTTGCAACCATGTCTCCGTAATGGCTATTAGATCAAACCTGTTAATTTCTATCTATGTTATTACTTCATCTATTTTGTTGCGAATGCTTCGCACATTCAGATATAGTGCCTTTAGCTTTGACTTATTTCTATTTTTCCCCTGATGTCACCTCAGTCACTGATGCCTTATTCCCTTTGTTACTCTCTGTCCCTTCCTGACCCACTCTGTTTAGTTTTACCCAAAACTCTACTCTGCTCTAGAGCCTTGACATTTCTCTCGCTGCTTTTAAATTTACTCTTTCCTGAATCGTCCCACGACCACCCCCTTCATTAGTTTAAAGCCCAGTCTACTGCCCTAGTTATTCGATTCGCCAGGACACTGGACCCAGCCTGGTTTAAGTGGAGCCCGTCCCGTCGGAACAGCTCCCTCTTTCCCCCAGTACTGGTGCCAGTGCCCCATGAACTGAAACCCCTTCCTCCCACACCACTCTTTGAGCCACGCATTTAAACTGCTAATCTGTTTGTCCCTATGCCAATTTGTACGTGGCTCAGGTAACAATCCAGAGATTATTAACTTTAAAGTTTTGCTTTTTAATTTGGACCCTAGCTCCTCAAACTCCCTCAGCAGAACCTCATTCCTAGTTCTACCTATGTCATTGGTTCCTACGTAGACCACGACAACTGGATCCTCCCCCTCCCACTCCAAGTTCTTCTCCAGCTGCGAGGAGATGTCTTTAACCCTGGCAACGGGCAGGCAGCAGAACCTTCAGAACTGTCGGTCGTGGCTGCAGAGAACAGTGTCTATCCCCCTGATTATACTGTCCCCTACCACAACTACATTCCCTTTCACTCCCCCCCACTTGAATGGCCTCCAGCACCATGGTGCCATGGTCAGTCTGCTCATCCATCCTGCAGGCTTTTCCCTCATCCACACAGGCAGCAAGAACCTCATACCTGTTGGACAGGGGCAAAGGCTGAGGCTCCTCCAGCACTGCACCTGGGGTCCCCTTACCTGCCCGAGTTGCAGTCACACCCTCCTGTCCCTGACCACTAACCAGACCTGTACCACTACCTAACCTAAGGGGTGTGACTGCCTCCTGGATCACAGTGTCCAGGTAACTCTCCCCATCCCTGATGCCCCACAGTGTCTGCACCTCAGACTCCAGCTCAAACACTCTGAGCTGAAGTTCCTCAAGATGCAGGCACTTACTGCAAACGTGGTTGTCCGGGATCACAATGCTCTCCACAAACTCCCACATGCTGCAGTTGCGGCACACCGCCTGCACTGCCATCCCTATATGACCTTGTTTTATTTAATTCAATTTAATTAAATTTTGTATTTAGGTAACTTAGTTTACAGTGTAGTTTCTTGACTACTTACTTGATCTAGATTAAATTAAGGGTACTGAAATTAAATATCTACCTGTAACACAAAGCACTACAAGTAGTGGAGGCAAAAAGCAGCAACTCCTTCCCCCTCTTCACTGAATTCCCAAATAAGACACTCTGTTCAGGTATACTCACTTTAATCCCGCTCTGTGTGTCAGTATTTACAAGGGGTCCTCGGGAGTGTGTCAGTATTTACAGTGGGTCCCCGGGAGTGTGTCAGTGTTTACAGGGGGTCCCCGGGAGTGTATCAGTATTTACAGGGGGTCCCTGGGAGTGTGTCGGTATTTACAGGGGGTCCCCAGGAGTGTGTCAGTATTTACAAAGGGTCCCCGGGAGTGTGTCAGTATTTACAGGGGGTCCCCGGGACTGTGTCAGTATTTACAGGGGGTCACCGGGAGTGTGTCAGTATTTACAGGGGTCCCCAGCAGTGTGTCAGTATTTACCGAGGGTCCCCGGGAGTGTGTCAGTATTTACAGGGGGTCCCCGGGAGTGTATCAGTATTTACAGGGGGTCCCCGGGAGTGTGTCAGTATTTACAGGGGTCCCCGGGAGTGTGTCAGTGTTTACAGGGGGTCCCCGGGAGTGTGTCGGTATTTACAGTGGGTCCCTGGGAGTGTGTTGGTATTTACAGAGGGTCTCCGGGAGTGTGTCAGTATTTACAGGGGGTCCCCGGGAGTGTGTTGGTATTTACAGTGGGTCCCCGGGAGTGTGTCAGTATTTACAAGGGGGTCTCCGGGAGTGTGTCAGTATTTACAAGGGGGTCTCCGGGAGTGTGTCAGTATTTACAAGGGGGTCTCCGGGAGTGTGTCAGTATTTACATGGGGTCCCCGGGAGTGTGTCAGTATTTACAGGGGGTCCCCGGGAGTGTGTCAGTATTTACTGGGGGTCCCCGGGAGTGTGTCAGTATTTATAGGGGATCCCCTGGTGTGTCAGTATTTACAGGGGGTCCCCGGGAGTGTGTCAGTATTTACAGTGGGTCCCCGGGAGTGTGTCAGTATTTACAGGGGGTCCCCGGGAGTGTGTCAGTATTTACAGGGGGTCCCCGGGAGTGTGTCAGTATTTACAGGGGGTCCCCGGGAGTGTGTCAGTATTTACAGGGGGTCCCCGGGAGTGTGTCAGTATTTATAGGGGATCCCCTGGTGTGTCAGTATTTACAGGGGGTCCCCGGGAGTGTGTCAGTATTTACAGGGGATCCCCTGGTGTGTGTGGATATTTGAAGGTTTTTTTTGCCGCACATAGAGAGGTTTTAATATCCCACCTTTTAAATTGGATTTGACTCTGAGATTTGGAAGATGAGCTCGAGTTTTGGTCGATTACACCCTGCTGGGCGTCAGTTTCTGCTAGTAGTCACATGCTGCCACTGCTTTTGGAGATGTTCAGTTAGTTGCAGGAATTCAGAAGCTCTGTGTCCACGGTTTATTGGCGGTGCTCGGACCCCTGATGTCTCCCTGAACTCTCTCTCTCTCTCTGGCCAGGAGCTGCGATCCACACAAGAGGAAGAAAGAAAATAAGTTTTGCAGCTTCACGGAATGGAAGCGGCCGCACTTCAGGTGAGAGACACGCTGCAGGGAGTTTGCAAAGTTTTAACTTTTTGTTTTTAAAAAAACTTTATTTTTTGAGGCGTATTTCTTTCATCCTTTTATTGAAACTGTTTTCTTTGTCATTTCAGAAACGCCTTGCGTTTAAACTGGACATCGGTCCCTTAAAAGAGCCGCTGGGATTTATCAAAGTGCTGCAATGGGTGTGTGCAACGGGCCTTGCTTTCTGTTTCTTCTCAAACATTTCCCTTCCGACCGGCGCAGAGTTCTTTCTGCCGATGTGAATGGGTTCCCTCGGCTGGGCAGGGTTTGTGATTAATGTTGTGAAGATCAGCTTCAAGTTTGTGTGTCTGTCTCAGGATTAAGATTTGACTTTTGCTGGGACTGAGAGGGAGCGCTGAATCCTAGAAATGTACAGCACAGCGGGAGGCCATTCGGCCCATCGTGTCTGGCTGAAAAAGAGCTCTCCAGCCTAATCCCACTTTCCAGCTCTTGGCCCGTAGCCCTGTCGGTTACGGCACTTCAAGTGCATATCCAAGTACTTTGTAAATGTGATGAGGGTTTCTGCCTCTCCCACCCTTTCAGGCAGTGAGTTCCAGACCCCCGCCACCCTCTGGGTGAAAAAAAAGTTCTCCTCGGAGAAGGAAACCTGCCGCCTTTCTGGCCAATATGCGATTCCAGAGCCACAGCAATGTGGTTGAATCCTAACTGCCCTCTCAAATGGCCGAGCAAGCCACTTGGTTGTATCAAAGAGCAATCAGGAATGGGCAATAAATGCTGGCATTGCCAGCGACGCCCACATCCCATGAATGATTTAAAAAAAACTCCCCTCTAATCCTTCTACCAATTACTTCAAATCTCTGCCCCCTGGTTATTGATCTCTCCACTAAGGGAAACAGGTCCTTCCTATCCACTCTATCCAGGCCCCTCATAATTTTATACACCTCAATCAAGTCTCCCCTCAGCCTCCTCTGTTCCAAAGAAAACAACCCCAGCCTATCCAATCTTTCCGCATAGCTAAAATTCCCCTGCCCAGGCAACATCCTCGTAAATCTCCTCTGTACCCTCTCTAGTGCACTCACATCCAACCCAGCTTCCTGTTTTAGGAGGAAGTTAAGTGGTGTTCCTGACCCCCCCTCTCGTAATCCTTCCCACCCTTTCCCGATTGGTAATTAACAATAACATTTATACAGCACCTTTAACATAGTAAAACGTCCCAAGGTGCTTCGCAGGATCGATTATCAAACAAACTTTGACACCGAGCCACTTGAGATATTAGGACACGTGACCAAAAGCTTGGTCAAAGAGGGAGGTTTTAAGGAGCCTCTTAAAGGAGGAGAGAGAGGCGGAGAGGTTTAGGGAGGGAATTCCAGAGCTCGGGGCCCAGGCGGCTGAAGGCACGACCGCCAATGGCGGAGTGATTAAAATCGGGGATGCACAAGAGGCCAGAATTGGAGGAGTGCGGAGATCTCGGAGGGTTGGAGATCTCGGAGGGTTGGAGAGCTGGTGGAGGTTACAGAGATAGGGAGGGGTGAGGCCATGGATTTTAAAATTGAGGCATTGCCAATGTAGGTCAGTGAGTACAGGGCTAATGAGTGAACTGGACTTAGATAGGATTTGGGCAGCAGAGCTTTGGATGAGCTGTTTTTGATTACCTGGTCGTTATCATAATGCTGTTTGTGGGAGCTTGCTGTGCACAAAAATGGCTGCCACATTTCCTATGTTACAACCATGACTGCACTGCAAGAGTACTTCATTGGCTGTAAAGCGCTTTGGGACCTTATGAGGCTGGGAAAGGTGCTATAGAAATGCAAGCCTTTCTCCAAAGTCAACAACCTGACCAGATTAACTTTGCCAAACCCCTTTGATAATCCTGAGCAAGGATGAAGGTCATTGGTCAGACCCTGAATGGAGCAGCAGAGTAGAGTTTGGAAGATGGGGAAGGGAGGGGGGGTGGGTAGTTGGCTGCTTCTTCCTGGGGGTTTAAAGATCCCTCAGGCTCCATAGTTCTTCCTTGCAGATTCCTGTTCAGTATTTGGCCCAGGTTCAATTAATGAGGAGCATGTGAGGCAGTGTGATTCTTAAACCCACTATTGGTGTAGGACTGGTTCATAGAGTCCAGGAAGATCCCAGCTTTGGTCCAAGGCTTGCATTGTCAGCTAGCCTCGGTCGACAGTAGGGGGCGCTATAATTGGCCTCAGTGCCCGAGGGGTTGGGATTAAGGAGGGGTGAAATCAGCCCGGGTTCCTGCTCCTGACCCATATACAATTCTTAGAGGGATTGCCAGAGTTGGTGGAGTGCAGAGATCTCGGAGGATTGTTTGGGCTGGAGGAGGTTACAGAGATAGGGCGGGGGACGAAGCTGTGGAGGGATTTCAGCACAAGGATGAGTATTTTCATACCACAGAATATACATGCTCATAAACCCACCAAACTAATTTACTCTAGGGGAATCAAGGGATATGGGGATCAGGCGGGAAACTGGAGTTGAGGTCGATGACCAGCCATGATCTTATTGAATGGCGGAGCAGGCTCAAGGGGTCATATGACCCACTCCTGCTCTCATTTCTTCTTATGATCGCATTGAAATATCTAAGATTCTGAGGGGAACTGACAGGGTAGATGCTCAGGTTGTTTCCCCTGGCTGGAGAGTCTAGAACCAGGGGGCATAGTCTCAGGATAAGGGGTTGGTTATTTAGGTCTGAGATGAGGAGAAATTTCTTCACTCGGAGGGTTGTGAATCTTTGGAATTCTCTACCCCAGGATTGTGTTCAAGGCCGAGATCGATAGATTTTTGGGCACTAACGGAATCAAGGGATATGGGGGTCGGGCAGGAAAGTGGAGTTGCGGTCAAAGATCAGCCGTGATCTTATTGAATGGCGGAGCAGGCTCGAGGGGCCGAATGGCCGACTCCTGCTCCTAATTCTTATGTTCTTATGACCCCCCCGCCCCCCCCGCCCCCCCACCATAAAGTACATCTGTGGACGTTGGCTGAGCAGAGGATTGTTCGAACGCTGCACAGACCCTCACTGTCGGGGTTCACGTGGACCGTATCCAAGCAAGACTCGGCACCTCAGCAGAGGAGAGAGACAGAGAGAGAGAAGACACCTGCTGTCCTCTCATCCAGCCCCCTTCCCTGATGGGTGTAAACCACCATCACCATCTTAGGTTGGACACTGTCCTCTCCTCTACCAGAAGCTGTGCTGCCTGACTGACGGTTTGGGCTCTCCACAGTCTTCCCCCTCATGTGTGAAGTTAAATTGAGCTTGTGGAGTGTGTGTGTGATTCGTGCCAGTGCGTGTGATCTCACTGCTTGCTATCGCCGTAGCTCTCCATTATCAGGCTATTATTAGTCGCTGCGAGTGGACTTTGCAAAACAATAATCAGTACCTGGTGATTGCACCGCGTTCGGATTAACCCTCCGCATCCTGGGCTAGCACCAGCTCGTCAATTCCTGGTTAGGTTCAGCTCAGAACTGACATTCCAGGATTTCTACAGGCCTGATGTTGTCACTACACTTTTAATATATTTTTAAAAGACCATTTCATTTTCACACTCTGTGTCTCTCCCTCTCTGTGTCTCTCTCTCTCTGTCAATTCAATTCAATTCAATTCAAATCGCTTTATTGGCATGACAAGGTACATCTTATGTTATGTTACCAAAGCATCGAAAAACATTTATGGTTGAACACATAAACGCAGATCTATCCATACAGTGTATAAACGGATATATCCCCGAGTGTATAAATATACATTCGTATAATTTGTATATACTCTTTTCTTAGATTTAATGGTTGTCCCTCTGTTTATGGCAAGCTGTAACATAGTGTGCCGCTAAGGTTACACAATTTCTCTGTTCCCCTAGTAGGTATGGGAGTTTTTGGTCGTCATTCAAATTTCTGAATTCAGGGCATATTTTTGTGAATTTTTGGTAGAAATTCTCCCTGATGCCCTGATGTTTTTCACAAGCTGTGAGGAAGTGCCTCTCTGTCTCCACCGCTCCTTGACTGCAGTGAGAGCATATCCTGTCCTCTCTTGGCAGCCGGGTCTGTCTGTGTCTGCCTTTTTCGATGGCCAGGCTATGTTCACTAAGTCTCTACCTTGTCAAGGTTTTTCTCAGTTTGCTATCCTTTACCATGGTCAGGTATTCAGCCATGTTGTATTGTCTGTTTAGGGCCAAGTAGCAATTGAGTTTGTTTTGGGTTTTTGTTGTTTCTGCCCAATATGACAGGTATTTTTCCTTTTGCTTAGTGACAATTGTGTTGGGTCGAATTCTCTGTGCTACGATGTCACTGCCCTGGGGCTGGTTATTGTTAGTAGTGTTAGTAGTTACTTCACTGAGTCCCAGGACTAGTTGACTGAGGGTATTCTTCTTTATGGTCCTCTCTTGGCATTTCAGGGCTTCGTAATGATAGCAGTGGGGGTTGCTCATTTTTAGGTGTTTCCAAAATTTGGTGGCTCTTTTTTGGATAGTAATTATTAATGGATATTGGCCTAGTTCTGCCCTGCATGCATTGTTTATGGTTTTCCTTTGAGTCCGGAGGATACTTTTACAGAATTCTGCATGTAGGATCTCAATTGGGTGTTTGTCCCATTTTGCAAATTCTTCTTGTGTTAGCGGTCCCCACACCTCACTGCCATAGAGTGCAATTGGTTCAATTACTGATTAAAATTTTTTGAGCCAAATGCTAATTGGGATTTCTATTTGGATTGATTTTTTAATGGCATAGAAAGCCCTTCTAGCTTTCTCTTTCAGTTCATTCACAGCCAGATGAAAATTTCCCGTAGAGCTGATTTTTAAGCCCAAGTATGTGTAGTTAGTGGTTTGTTCAATTTTAGTTGTTCCTAGTGTGAAATTTATTCTGGGTGATGCGCTATCAATTACTCATAAAAGACTGAGAGTTAGAAGAGTAACTAAAGGCTTTTATTAACAACAGAATGGAGGTCTGCCTCGAGTGGTCGACCGGTCCAGGATACAAAGGGCTGGGGAGCAGTCACCTTTTATACTAGGACCTGTGGGAGGAGTCAGCCGAGGCATGTCCAGGCATGTACACAGTGGAATACAAACAGGAATACAAACAGTGGTTTACCACATTCACCCCTTGTTTAAAATTGAGTCCGGCGGGGTGAAGTGTATTAAAAGTTAGTGTATTGGAGTCTCTCCGGAGGTCTTGTCTGCCGCTGTGATCGGCGTGGCAACGGCAGGGGTAGTGAAGCTTCCGGCGTCGAGTCCAGCGTAGGCTGTGGCACAGGCGTGTCGTCCTCGTAGATGTCGAGCGGGTCGCGGGGCCCAGGCCTGCCGTCTGCTGGGGCTGGATATCGGATCGTGGGGGGGGGTGGTAGTGGGTAGTGGGTTACTGCGGCCCCCGAGGGTGCAAGGTCTCTTATGGAGACTGTGTCCTCCCGCCCGTCCGGGTATGCGATGTAAGCATACTGGGGGTTGGCGTGGAGGAGGTCGACCCTCTCGACCAGGGGGTCCGTTTTATGGGTCCTCACGTGTCTTCTCAGTAGGACCGGCCCTGGGGACGTCAGCCATGGCGGTAGCGATGTCCCCGATGTGGACTTCCTTGGGAAGACAAACATTTTCTCATGAGGGGTGGCGTTAGTGGCAGTGCAGAGCAGTGACCGAATAGAGTGGAGCGCATCGGGGAGCACATCCTGCCAGCGGGAGGTTGGAAGGCCCCTAGACTTTAAGGCTAGCAGGACGGCCTTCCAAACTGTCGCATTTTCTCTTTCCACCTGTCCGTTCCCCCGGGGGTTGTAACTGGTGGTCCTGCTTGTGGCAATACCCCTAGTTAGCAGGTACTGACGGAGTTCGTCGCTCATAAACGATGAGCCCCGGTCGCTATGGATATAGCTGGGGAAGACGAACAGGGTGAAGAGGTTGTTCAGACATTTAATGACCGTGGCACTGGTCATGTCCGGGCAGGGGAAGGCAAACGGGAGTACTCCTCAATAATATTGAGGAAGTACACATTGCGGTCGGAGGAGGGGAGAGGCCCTTTAAAATCAACGCTCAGGCGCTCGAAGGGGCGAGTGGCTTTTATCAGGTGGGCCCTGTCTGGTCTATAAAAGTGCGGTTTGCACTCAGCGCAGACTTGGCAGTTCCTGGTCATGGTCCTGACCTCCTCAATAGAGTAAGGCAGGTTGCGGGCCTTGATGAGGTGGAAGAACCTGGTGACCCCCGGGTGGCAGAGGTCATTGTGGAGGGCCCGTAGTCTATCGATCTGCGCGCTGGCGCAGGTGCCACGCGATAGCGCATCCGGGGGTTCATTTAGCTTCCTGGGCCGGTACAAGATCTCGTAGTTGTAGGTGGAAAGTTCGATTCTCCACCTCAAGATCTTGTCATTTTTGATTTTGCCCCTCTGCTTGTTGTTAAACATAAAAGCAACTGAACGCTGGTCAGTGAGCAGGGTAAATCGTTTTCCGGCCAGGTAGTGCCTCCAATGACGCACAGCCTCCACAATCGCCTGGGCCTCCTTCTCAACAGCGGAGTGTCTGGTCTCCGGGCCTTGGAGGGTTCGTGAAAAGAAGGCCACGGGTCTCCCCGCCTGATTGAGGGTAGCGGCCAGGGCAAAGTCGGACGCGTCGCTTTCCACCTGGAAGGGGATGGATTCGTCCACTGCGTGCATGGTGGCTTTGGCAATGTCCTCCTTGATACGGTGGAAGGCTAAGCGGGCCTCTGCCGTCAAGGGAAAAGAGGTGGACTTGATCAGCGGACGGGCCTTGTCCGCATAGTAGGGGACCCACTGGGCGTAATAGGAGAAAAACCCTAGGCACCTCTTCAGGGCCTTGAGGCAGTGGGGCAGTGGAAGTTCCATAAGGGGACGCATCCGGTCGGGGTCGGGGCCGATGACTCCGTGTTCCACAACACAGCCAAGGATGGCGAGGCGGTTTGTGCGGAATATGCACTTCTCCTTGTTATATGTCAGGTTTAGGAGTTGGGCGGTGCGGAGGAATTTTTCGAGGTTTGCGTCATGGTCCTGCAAGTCACGGCCGCAGATGGTCACATTGTCCAGATATGGGAAAGTGGCCTGCAACGCATTTTGATCTACCATCCGGTCCATCTCCCTTTGGAAGACGGAGACCCCGTTGGTGACGCCAAAGGGAACCCTAAGGAAGTGATAGAGGCGGCCGTTTGCCTCAAAGGCAGTGTACTGGCGGTCCTCAGGGCGGATGGGGAGCTGGTGGTACGCTGATTTCAGGTCAATGGTCGAGAAGACGCGGTACTGCGCGATCTGGTTGACCATATCAGCTATACGGGGGAGTGGGTAGGCGTCCAGCAGGGTGTAGCGATTTATTGTCTGGCTGTAGTCGATGACCAGGCGCTGCTTCTCGCCGGTCTTAACGACCACAACCTGGGCTCGCCAGGGGCTGGTGCTGCCCTCAATAATCCCTTCTTTCAGGAGCCGCTCCACTTCGGTTTTAATGAAAACCCTGTCCCCGGCACTGTATCGCCTGCTCTTTGTGGCGATGGGCTTACAGTCGGGGGTGAGGTTAGCAAACAGTGGTGGGGGGGTGACTCTGAGTGTGGAGAGGTTGCACCTGGTGCGCGGCGGGCAATTTGGAAGCTGCTGGCTGCGGACTGTGAGTGGGGGTAGGGGTCCACCGTACGCCATCGTAACACTTTTAAGGTGGCACTGAAAATCTAACCCCAGCAGGACGGCAGCGCAGAGGTCAGGCAGGACCAGAAGTTTAAAATGATCGTACACGGTCCCGTCTACTACGAGTGTCACCACGCAGTAGCCGCCGATGTCCGCCGACTGGGACTCGGAGGCCATAGAAATCCGCTGTTGCGCAGGCAGGACTGGGAGAGAGCAACGCCACACCGTGTCGGGGTGGATGAAGCTCTCCGTGCTCCCAGAGTCAAAAAGGCAGATTGTATCGTGACCATTTACCTTAATGTCCATTGTGGAACTGGCCAGTTGGTGCGGTCTCGCTTGGTCCAGTGTAACGGATGCCAGCGTAGGGGTCGGTGTGTCGCTGCGGGTATCAGATGAGGCGGTGTCGGGGGCCTGCTGCGTCCCGGCTGTCGTCCAAGATGGTGGCGTCCATGATCCCCATGTGGCTGGAGGCGTCCAAAATGGCTGCTGTACCGGTGATTCGCACATTGCCGGGGAGGTCCAAGATGGCGGCCCGCATGGCCCACACGCGGCGCTGCTGGGGTTCGGGGTGGCTTTGGCCCTGCAGACGCTAGCGTAGTGTCCCTTCTTCCCGCAGCCCGAGCAGATCGCGTTTTTCGCCGGGCAGCGCGCTCTGGGGTGTTTTGCCTGGCCACAGAAGTAGCATTTCTGGCCTTGGGGCACTGCTGTCTGGCCTTGGGACACTGCTGCGGTAGTTGGGCCGTTGTTGGGGTGTGGCTGGGGTGGCACGGCGCTATGAGGCGGTCCTACCGTGTCCCAGGCTGTCATTCCCCGCGGCGTCCAC